>NC_056747.1:310149960-310282460 GCF_019279795.1 Protopterus annectens | reverse complement strand
CATTACTGGTGAGGCACTACAGTATGCCTGTTGTTACAGCCTGCCTGATATTCTTAGCATGCTGCATGCTTGCACAGTATGATCATGCACTCATCAGGCAGGCATGCCTGTTGTTACAGCCTGCCTGATATTCTTAGCATGCTGCATGCTTGCACAGTATGATAATGCACTCATCAGGCAGGCATGCCTGTTGTTACAGCCTGCCTGATATTCTTAGCATGCTGCATGCTTCACAGTATGATCATGCACTCATCAGGTAGGCATGCCTGTTGTTACAGCCTGCCTGATATTCTTAGCATGCTGCATGCTTGCACAGTATGATCATGCACTCATCAGGCAGGCATGCCTGTTGTTACAGCCTGCCTGATATTCTTAGCATGCTGCATGCTTCACAGTATGATCATGCACTCATCAGGCAGGCATGCCTCTTGTTACAGCCTGCGTGATATTCTTAGCATGCTGCATGCTGCATGCTTCACAATATGATGGTGCACTCAACAGGCAGGCAACCCAGCACCCCCAGGACTATCCAGCAGTGCAGGAACAGGACTGATGTCACAGTCATGACAGCCACTAGCAGTGATATGGATGGCAGCAGACAACCAGAGGCCACACTATACTCCTGCAGAAGGTGTCCTGCACAGTAGTCTGCAAGTCAGGTAAAACCAGAATATCTAGTTGCCCTCTATGGGCCCTGGCATATACACAGTGACTGGAACATTATAAAAAAGGAATGAAACTATTGCCAAGGTAAGCAGATGTAACACCAAAGTCTGTTCATTAGGCAAATAAGAATGTGAAAGAATATTCAGAAGAAAATAAGAAAGTAGATTGCAGAGAAACAGTACTCCAACCAAATGCAATTTAACTAACCCTGTCACTGGAAGTATATCAAAGAATAAATTAAGATTTACTTGTTGGTGGTCCAAAATGGTAAATGAAATTGTTCAAGTTTTTTTTTTCATTATTATTCTACTGAAAATACCATTATGGTTTTAAGAGTGCTTTCCCATTGGTGGTTTAGCTTAAAAAGTGTTTAATTCACTTGTATCTAAGCCTCACACTTGCACATAGATGTGCACCACTCAACATGGTTCAGCAGTGCCCTGTATAGATCCAAATGCCTTTGAAAGACAATTTTTTCCTAGACGTGTTAGTGAACTTTCCCAAGCTTCCCTGCACTGCAGGAAACTTAGCTGTGTACTGAGAAGTGTTGCCATAGTTTTCACTCCTAGCCTTCAACAGAATAAATCCCTTTGTTAATTCTAGAGCAAACTGTGGGCAAGCAAGCCCACTCCCTAATAGTAGTTAAGGTAAAAACCTGCCTTAATGAACGGTCAGTTTTCAACCATTTCTCCAGCCAGCTTGATTGACATGGGCATCTTGATGCAATGTAGTAATTGCCTCATGTATACTGACAACCACTTACCCCTAAAACAAACAAATACAATATGTGAGAGATGTAATTACTCTATGAATTTGTAATCCATTCTCTCATGTAACAACAAACCAGACATCAAACAGGTTGTCAGCAAACACACATCACCTCGCACACAAAACAAGGTCACAACACATAAACCCACATATGTTGAGGTACTCTATTAAAAGCCTATCAAAAGATCAGAGACCTCCCAAGCACAAAACCACTTGCACACAGTGCAAAGCAAATAGAAACCGTTACACATAACAACACACGGTTCCCTATCAGAAGCCTAAAACACTATAAGCTTGAAAATCAAAATCCTGAAACCAAAAGCCTGAAAATTCAAAATCCTGAAAACACAAATAATGCTAATATGTCACTATAAAAACACTAATATAAACCGCCCCTAACCCCAATATTTGTCACTATTGCATACATGCCTAACCTGCGCCCTAACCCTAACTCACTTAAACCGCCCCAACCCTAACATAAAACCAACCGCACACTCACCTGAACCCAACGCATGACCTAACACCACAGGGCTAACAATAGCAAAGCCACAATGACGTCAGTATGTCCATTTTGTGTTTTCAGGATTTTGGGTTTTCGGGATTTTGAATTTTCAGGCTTTTGGTTTCAGGATTTTGATTTTCAAGCTTATAGTGTTTCAGGCTTCTGATAGGGAACCCAACACACACATGAGTGTCTCAGCAAATAAGTCCATAAGGCAAAACACCTAAAAACTAAATATTCCTGGTCATATGCGACTCCATAGTGAGACACACAGACGTCCCCCTCACCATGCTGGACAAGGAGAAGGTTACGGTCAGCTGCCTGTTAGGTGTTAGGATCTGTCAAATCATGCATGCACTCAAGTCAATCAACAACAATTACTACTGTGACTCTGTCCCTGCCAACTGCAATACTGACAGCATCCCCCATAAGTTCAAACCCAGTGGTGTGAGATTTGGGAACATAGGTTGATAATAATAATATAAACTTTGATCACCATGTGTCTACAGTGGTAATGAAAGCCTTCTATATCGCTCACTTCATATGTAAGGGCATTGCATTCAAGACTATGGATGTTATAACTCCTCTGTACTCAACCTTCATCAGGCTACTAATAGAGTACAATGCTACCTTTTGCATGTACCTCATCAGACACGTGCAGCAGATGGACAGACCACAAAGGTTTCTCACCAAGAAAATTTAGGGCATCCAAAACATAACCTACATGGAAAGACTGAAAGCCCTGTCATTGTACTCTGTATCCTACAGCTGCTGAGAGGTGACTTGTGCCTGTCCTACACAGCAGTCTCTGACCCTGCCCTAATGGAAATGTTGCACATCCACAAATCAAATGGGACAAGAATCACTCACTCCAGGGATCTCAACTTATTCTGTGACATTAACAGAATATACTGGAGAGACAGATATATCTCCCAAAGATTAAAGCTCCTCTGGAATAAACTCCCAACTCACATGAAGCCGACCAGTACATATAGGCCTCAGTGGTGCAGCGGTTAGTGTTGTCGCCTCACAGCAAGAGGTTCTCCCGTTCGATTCTTCGCTGGAGCGCCTTCTGTGTGGAGTCTGCATGTCCTCCCCGCAGTCGAGCGACGCTAAAGACATGCAGGTAGGTGCAAACATGAATGGGCGTGCCTTCTTTGAAGTTTGGGTGTCGGGCTGGCAACTTTGCACCATAAAAATCCACTGCCAATCATGAGCAGACTGGAGTTCTGCTGTGGCGACCCCTAACCGGGAAAAGCTGAAAGACTTTTTATATACTACTATAAATAATTACACTTTTTAGTGTTTAGCATTCTGAGTGACTGTCGTGTGATTTTTTCAGAAAGATTATTTAAGCAGGGGATCTACATCATAATATCAAACACAGAAATATTTGAATACCAAAATCTCAATCCCAACAGATTGAACCTCAAAAGATTGAAAATTAAAAAAACAAAAAGTAAAAGCATGTTTTATGCAGGGACAGGCCTCCTTCACTCCACACACCACCTGCTAATTAAATAAAGCAACTATAAAAACACACTACAGCAGGGAAAGGGCAAAATCCCACTCCCTTCTCTAACACAATCTCCCTCAACCAGCCATCGTTATTTTTCACAATTCTGAGATTCCAATAGCAAATAGGTCTACACAGTAAGCAGCTGATTATAGGACTGGAGCCCTATGCAAGTATTTAAATAAATGGAGTTGTCTGATGAAATGAATTTCTTTAAGTGTTAAGAATGAAGTTCTAACCTTTGAAATGTTAATTGCATTCCATGGTTTTACAACTTAGTGTTATTATTTTCTTCAGTTTTAATAATACCACTAATGGCTGTTACTACCTTGAACTAAAGTGAAAATGGGTCCACCCTGTTGGACATTCCTGGCTATCAAACGTGAATAAATAATAAGGTATGTGTCATGGGCCCAGGATGCTGTTGTTCTCAGGGTAGACAGGTGAAGTGTCCTTACTGGTATATTTTTAAATATTCCAGACTTTTAACTTTTTTCCAGACATTAGAGTTTTATATTTCTAATTTCTTAAACAAGAAACTTCTTTAATAAATTATCACTTGTGACATAGGCAATCATAAGTTAATATAAATGAAAACAAATCATAGTGACATATTTTTAATTGCAAACATTATATGTCACTTATAATCTATTCAGTCACTGCCAGTCAATCATTACATAGCTCATTCAAGTCTTACCTCAGTCCTCCTCCAAAACATTATTCTGCATGTATTGTTCCCACAATTCCCATTTTTCCTATGTAGTTTGCTCCTACTCTTTTCTAAAGATCCCAGTTCCAGTTGTGTTCTCTCTGTTACTATATTCATTACTTCTAGTACAGTTGGCTTAGACTTTCATTTCCAATTTCTAGTTACTGCTTTTTTGGCAACCACCATAAGTAGACTCAGCAAGGCCTAACTATGTCTAGGCAATTCCAATTCTTTATCATAGCTCAAAAAATAATTTCAGTACTTGCGTATTATCACAACTACGTTCCAAATGTGTCTTCACAGGCCAGTTTTACACAGAGTGATATAAAATCCTACAACGTCTTGGTGTCATCAATGCTGTAGACAGAAAGAACGATTTCTCCAGTATTGATGCAATTTAAACGGAAACCATAACAATGTTTATTGATAATGTCATGGAATATTTTGTGAAATTTGAGCTGACATGCCCAACATTCAGAGCCAGCACCAAGCAGTTTTGAGAATGTTTGTGACTAAATCCTGCCTGTTGGAGACGCTTTCCCCAAATATAGTTTGGCAGGCAGAGTTTTCATTCCTTTTATTTATTTTGTTCAGTTAACTTACAGAGCACCATACATATCAGGAATTTTTCTCCTGTAATCGTGTTACAACTTGTCCCTCTACAAAAACATTACACTTCCAAATGAACTTTGAGCAAGTTGATGTTGTTGGTTGAAAGTACTTTAAACCTGCAGTTACTGTATGAATACTTTCCTGACATGTTAAAATAGCTGCAACAGAAGCAACTTAAATGTTACTCGTTACAAGAAGTTATTTAACACCACTGATAAACCGACAACCCACAGTGAAAAAACAGTTGTGGATATGCACATGTGTATTTATGTGTGTTATGTGTTTGTGTGTATGTGTCATGTGACTGACTGTGTGTGTGTGTGTGTGTGTGTGTGTGTGTGTGTGTGTGTGTGTGTGTGTGTCATGCGACTGACTGTTATTTCTGAGGGAATATGTTTTATTTTCAAATTATAGTGTTTGAACTGTATCTGTTTAAACTTTTCATTTTCATTTCACATGACAACTGCAGTTGAGGAAAGTAACCAGGGTAAAGATACAGCTTACAAACTACTACAATAAAAGCGATCTAATACTATCTCAAAAATGGTACTTGGGTATTATCGCATCCAGGTTACTAATCTTTCAAAATTCATGAAGTTCAGGACAATGAATCATTATACCATAATTTGAAGAATTATGACAGATTTGGAACGTGGTTGCAATAATACGTAAGCACCATTATTTCTTTAGTTACACAAGTTTTCTCACACAGTATTTCAGATAGAGTAGTCTGCAGGGAATTTTTAAAATCTGCCAACTTATTACACACCCAAAAAATATGGTCCTAATTACCTCTTTCTTCCTCATCACACCTCCAACATTTGCTACCTACCTCAAGAAAACTTCTTTGGAGTCCACTTGGGGTTTAAAAATACCTGTGCAAACACTTCCAAGCAGCGTTCCTAAATCTTCTAGACTTTTATACATATTTAGCAGTCATACATATATCCCCCCACTGTTTCTTTGTAAATTGCTTATCCAATTTCTCTTCCCAATCCCTTCTAATCTCATCTGATTGATTGTTATCATACAATATTTTATATGCTTTACTAATTATCCCTTTTTTAAGAGCAGCTTCTATTCTAGATTCAACTAAAAACTCTACCAGTGTTGGTCTTTCACATAGGATCCCCAGTCCTCTTACTGGTATTGAGTTCCTACAACACTTGTACTCCTCCTAGCATTATAAAGAACTGTAAAACCAGCAAAGTAAAGCATACATATTTAATAGCTCATTAGAAACATTTTCTTTATGTTCAGGATATTAGCAGCTACTTAGAAGCAGTACGGCGGCAATATGGAAAGGCTGCTGCTGCATTCAGAAAATGTTCTGACACAAATAACCTTTTTTCACTTTATGTGTCTAAGTGATACTAATAATACATTAAAAAAATGAGACAAAACACAAACAAATCTAAACATACACCCAACAAGGCTATCCTGTGGGGCAGACCACATGGTATTGAGGGTTATTATTGGGTTTCCAATTATAACTAACTTGTCACGTGTTCAAGAAGTGGATGTGAACAAATTCACCTTAAATGTGGAGAAAATCAAAACTTAAGTGAATCTTGACATCCATTTTAGAGTACATAATTAGTGGATTATGATCAGAGAAATCAAATCATAGTTCTTTATTGTTAAAGGAGCGTTACCCTCCCCCCCCCCAAGCTGTACAACCAGTTACATGCAGAGAAAAGAGGTGTAGGACTGAGATATATTTTAGGGCTTTGAAAGCAGTAAGACGGTTAGCATCACCAACGCAGCAGATAACAACTAGATGCAACGTGTGCTCTGTTCAACCAATGCTTTTAAAAGCAGTTAGATTTGTCACTTTGTTAGACTTTTTTGGTGGTGTGAAGTATATGTCAGCTTTCAAAGTTATCAAACAGTTCTGATAGGTTCATGGGTTTCACAGGTAAGTACTAGGCTAGCTGCTCATGTGGACCATTTTAAGCCTAGCCAGTTTCCCTTTTTGCGCTTGAATTAACCTATCCCATTTGGTTAGAGACTGGCCTAACCCATCCTATGGTTGATAGTTATATATCACCTCTAATGACAATAACTGGGATCATACCATAGATAATGTGAGGGGACCCCTGCATGGTATAAAGCCTTTAGGAGCTGGCTATGTCCATTAGTAGTACAACAGGAAGTCCTAGGTACAGTTTCTGTTTCCCATCCATATATACAATTTGCTGTTGAATGTGAACAGGGGGTGAACTTTGTTTTAATTGGATGGGGAGTCTACTCCTGAGCAGCAGTATCCTCTGTGAATTATACCTGTCCCCCCAAACCATTCTGTTGATATTGTAGAAGAGGTTTAGATTAGAGAGTATTTTTAACAGGTTTATTGTATCACCACTTAAGGCATAGGCAAACGTTCATTTATATAAAAGAAAAGAAAACAAATCATGTTAACGTATTCACAGTTACAAAAATTATACACTGCATACATTTTTATATGAATATCATCAATCCAATGTTATATAAATTACTCAATTACTGCCTTCCCTTAAACCTCACTTCTCCTCCAAAATACTCAGATGGCAGCAGTGACAGTCTGAGTGATTTTAATTTTATGCCTTAAAGAGCTGACTTTATTGTTAACTTGTAAGCAAGTCTGATTTTATGCATTGCTACAGTGGAAGAGATTACTACTTCTGTATACTTGGGGACGTAATTGCACTTGTACTTTATTACACATTATCACAGATGTTTGCTTTTTTATTTTCAGTTAAGTTTACAGATTACATTAAAAATGTTGTTCAAGCTTGGCTCTGTTACTCTGTTTAAGTTACGCCCCCTTCATGCATATTTATGGAAAAAGAACGTTAAGAATTACACTTCCATCATCTGTAAAAGGGTTGAACTGTGATTTTGATTGAACAAGATCATTTTTATTTGTTTTTGTACACTATTTAAACTTTGTAATCTGCACAGTTTATTTATTTTGATGAAGTTCTTAAGTAAATAAAGAACAAAAGCACTCTCAATCACAGGTTCTGCTTGCTGCATTCTTTCTTCTTGTGTTATACCTAGTTTTATTTACGTTTTACGGATGCCTTTGGAAGTTTTTTTGTTATTTTAATAATTTTCTTCGCCACTGTTTTCTCGGTTTTATTTGCGTTATTCTACTTGTATTGTTCCCATAATTTCCAGTTTTTTCTCTGTAGTTTAATGCTATCCTTTTGTAAAGATCCCACCTCCAGTCCCTTTATCTCTGCTACAATATTCACTGCTTCAACAACAGTTGGTTTCGACTTTGATTTTCATTTTCTAGTTATTGCTGTCTAGCAGCCGCTAGAATTAAACTTAATAAGGCCTTACTATGTTTAGGCAATTCAGATCCTGTATCCCAGCTGAAAAAAAATTCCTTAGTTACACCTATTTGCTCACCCAATATTTATTTAACATTTGTTTACTGGGATAATCTGACTGGACAACAAGTGTCCGTATACAGTGGAGGCCCGGGGAGAAAAGCTCGACATGGAACACAAATAACATTAATCAATGGTAACAGTTATAGATTACAAAATATAAATGTTAATAATAATGACAGATTAGTCTGTAGGGAATTTTTAAAGTCTACCAGCTCATTGCACTCCCAAATCATATGTTCCCTATTACCTGTTTTTTCCACATTACACCTCCAACATTTGCCATCTAGATGTAGAAGAATTGTTTGGAGCCTGCTTGGGATAGAAAAATACCTATGCTAACAGACTATTTCTGATTCCATCTGACTTACTGATATGCAGTAAATCCATTGGTACCAGGTTGAAGGATGCCTTTATGCCAGACACAGGTCACCTCCTAGCAATCTGATGTCACTGTTCTGTTTTGGCTGTATTACATGATGTTATGCAAGACTCCAGTATAGCAGTCTTGAAAGGTACATAACATAAAGGATTCTGATCCTTTTTCCAGTCGTATTCTGCTTATTATGTGTTCGAGACGCTGATGCCAAGAACTTCACCTCAGGAGGAGAATCTTGGCATCTATGTCAAAAACATATAATATGAAATTACAATCAGAGATCCAATCATAATGTTTGTAGTTCATGGAGATTTATCTGCTCCATGTACTACTAGTTGCAGAAAAATACAGCTAACAAAAACAATGCAAATTGCTACAGCAACTTTGAAAGTAGTTGAAAAGTGCTGCCAAAGAAACAGCAGAAGATTTAGTTACGTGTTCCCTGTCTAAAGAATTACCGACTGCTTGTAATGTTGCAAACAGCATAAAGCCATTTTATGTTCTGCCACTGTTGTTCACAGTTGACACCATCAGCTTTTAATGCAAGATATGATCTTAACACTGCAAAAGGGGTGCTTAACAATTGTTAAGCACCCTTTCTACAGGTTAAGATTGGGCCTCCAGATAGACTAGCTTAAGAAAAATCATGGGGTTCTATGCACTACAAAAGTTATATACTTTCTTGATATCAGAAAAGACAGCCCCCATGGTTCAATAAAGCCTACACTAAGTGTACACTGTTCTGAGCGAACAGACAATACAGACGTAACTCAATCCTTCTTCCTCCTAGTTTTAGTTTTCCTGCTGATTTTCTTGCAGCTTTAAATATTGACAGGCATTCATAACGGTTACCACAAAGTGTAGACTGCATGTACACAGTGTAATCTATCTGAGCTACTAGAAAGCACAAAAAATGTGATAGGGATGTTCTTGAACACATATCATGTACACTTAGCGTACACAGTGTAGGTGTTATTGAGTCTGGCCCAACAAGTGCATCATGGTATATCTTTTTCTGATGTCAGAAAACTGCATAGCAAGCTTATCTTGTTTCTGATTTCAGACAACAATCAGCTCACTCCTTTTGCACTTAAATCTTGACTCAAAATAAATAAAGTGGACAAAACAAAGAACAATGACTTGTAATCTGGTATTTGAGAAGCATAACAATATTAGAATGTAGTCCCTCTAAGCAGCTCTATAACTTCAAATAACTGCAATTGTGATTACATTCAAAGACAAGGTGTGTTGTTTTGCAAGTAAAGAAAATACTGTAAAAATACACTCATGAAAATTATAATTAAAAGGCATGTTACACACTGATGCATTTCACATGCAAAAACACAGACATGAAAACTATTAACATTTAAAATGCACCTGTTATACTGAGGTAAACAAAACTTTTCCCACAATACAGCACTCCGTAACAAATTACAAAATTTCTTTACCTCTGTTAGCTTAGGTGGGATGAAAGCACCTTGCAATCTAAATAATTAAATATGCAGCTATACAGTGATATACTACAACGTGTTTCTTAACTCTGTGTACTGGCTTTTAAAATAAGTATTGTTACAGCAAAGCATTATATGTTTGAAAAACAAAAATCTCCAGATTAATTTTAAACAGTTTATTGTATTTAGTATGGCCACATACTAGCATTCTATTAAGATTTGCTATGTTTCTCCTTTTTTCTCTTTAAGAATACTGCCACTGAGCACATTGTGGATGAATGTACAAAAAAAATAAGGTTAAAGCGATATTTTTTTTGGTTAACTAAGCGAAGATGAAATGCAAACCAGGCCTGATGAGAAGACCTAGCAGTCTTGACATTTGCACTTGATTTCGTTAGTTAACAAAGGCACCACTTCAGCTCCACATTTCTTCTGTTATTGGAATTAATACTAGAACAATTATATTTAAGATTAATGCTAGAACAATTATATTTAAGCAGCATCCTCATTGCTTTCTCTCAGTGTAGCTATGTATTCTGCCCTTCACTATCTTTTACTGCAATTGCCCATTTTATATAGTTATGTCCGAAACTAAATGCTGGATATTAGCAGCTTCAGTCCCACTACTTAAGAAGGACATTGCCACCACATATTGGTTTTACTAAATGGCTTCTGTTATGTACTATGGGACTCTCAGCTTTCTTACTTCGATGGCTTATCCTTACTGAACTTGTAATATTCTTCTGGACGTTGCATTGCTTAGGCCTGTTTTATACTGATATTTCATACATGTTTGCAGCCAAGGACATATTGTATATTCCATAGCAATGAAACCATACTGCATTTTACATAGATATCAGTTCAAATAACCTGGGCTGGACTCACTGAAATGATGAAGCTAGGTGCACACCACGGCAAGAATATAAAATGTAAACTTTAATGGAAAAAAACAATATATAATAAAATGACAAAGTAAAACAAAAGTTAAAACAGAGAGGTAAGCGCTTTCGCTGCTCTATAAGCACCATCCTTTGCCACCATATTATCACAAGGACACCAAGAAGAAGGCCAAATAAAGATAAAGTTAGCAGGAAGAAACAGCCTGTGTACACTGCAGAAATAATTAGTGTAAGTGCTGAGATTAAAAAGGTTAATGCACCTGCATAGAAGCGAGCTACAAAAACAGAAAGAAGAAACACAGTGGCGCTAAGTGAAGTAACTGCTTTACTGAATACTATAGGGAAAGCCTTCATGTCCAGAGGGCCAGCAATACTGAACAGGAAGGAAGAAAAGTAAACATTAGCAGGAAATGTGGTGTTGAGATTAAAGACAAACTGTGACCAGCGTAGCTGAGGGAGTAATTTCTGGGAATAGCACATACGATAAGGAAAAAGATATGAAGTGATAAATTGTAAATTATAAGCACAGAGACTGTAAACAGGACAGGGACATTTTATTCTTTTACAAATTCCAAGTCCGTCTATCAGATGGTGTCACATGGCCCACTGTCATAAGACTAGACCATTTCAGAGGGTACAGGAAGCTCAGGATCAATAAGAAAGCCTGACACTAGATGCCCATCAGTAAGGGGTAGAATCAAAAGATACATGCCCTGCTTTCATACTGGGGGGAGACTGACATTTGGTGAAGGCTAGAAGTAAAGTGAGCTGACAAGACCGCAGCAGTTAGATTAGCCATTATGGTCATCTTGACTTACAAAAGCTTATTCTCTTGGTATGCACATGGGAGAGCAGACAGTGCCACACCAGTCCAATACAAGTAAAATTAGTTCATCTGTTTTTACCCATGAATCATGGATCCATTCCTCCTGCTAATCGGTCACTGGGGTCATTAGGTTCTCAAAAGACTAAGATGATAATGCCGACTCTGTGATGGTGAGAAACAGCGTTCTGTCTGTGAACGAGATGACTTTAGCTGTAGGTCCTGGGAGTAAGGGAACTGACACAGGAGACAGGAACAGAAGTATTAATAATCATTTATTATTGTAACACTATTATACTACAAAAAGGTCTACAGGAAATCTGCCATTTTATAAACCTGTCAAACCAGCACCTACATCATTGCCTGCTGCATTCTCCCACTAGCTGTTTCCCACTTACATAACAATCTACATCCTAATTTGCTACTACCTTCTGCTCTCCTTTAAGCTGCAAACTACCTATTATAGGTATTCATCACCCCCTCTTCGATCTCATCCTCCTGACTTTCTTAACCTATAAAGATCACCATGCTCTCTGAATACAGTAGACTCTTGGAAGACCCTTCTCTAAACTTGCCATAACTATTTGGAATTCCATGCTCCCACACTAATATTCAAAATCTCTCTACTTAGCCATTTCATTACAATTTACCAATGGATGTGATTCACATCAATTCCACTCTGGCCTCTTTCTTGCCTTTATTTATTTATTTGCTTTTGTTTACCAGGAAGGTCCAGCTAGGTGTATTACCCATTTTCAGCAGAGGCCTAACTAGAAAAGCTCAACACAATTAAAAGTTTTAACAGTGACTAAACAGTTTAACAAAAATTAAAAACTGTAACAGAGACTAAAAACAGTTATCGATCATTATATTACTGAGTTCTATTAGAATTACTATGTATAAAGCAGTGTTTTCTTAGTTCAGCATAAATGCACAGCACTGACAAAAAAAAAAACAGATATCATACAAAGAAATTAATATTCTTTTAGAACATATAGAGTAGGTTATGAGAGAAGATATAACAGGTTTTTACCTTATTTTCCTTTCATTTTGACATTTTGGTTAAACAAAATTATATCTGGCTTTAATATGTAACATCTGCCACCAAAACAAATGCAGCAACTCAGTGTAGTTTATTTATCATTACTATTGTGTGGAGTACATGTATTTAATCACCCTTACTGTTGTATGTAGTACAAGTATGTAAACTGTATTACACATTATATAATCATGTGCAATACAGTTAATGTATATGAACTGCATTGCATGATTATATAATGCATTGTCATACTTCTTAACCTCTTATTGCAAGAAATCTGGACACAGCCGAAAAAATGGGGGGGGGGGGGACAAAGGCCCAGAAATAGGCACAGATTTTAAATATTGATCTTACAAACTTAGAAAGTTGCAAGAACATCAAGATTTGTGTTAACATGCATATTCTAAAGGCTGTGTAGTCTAAAACTTCAATATATGTCATCATTTAGTGACTTCAATCCTTGGCGATTTGCCAGAAAACTACCCTTTTTTATTAACAGACCAAAAATATGAGGGTAAAATCTAGACATTCTGCAAAACTCTAGACAGTTGAGAGGTATGTGCATTGTATGCAACAAATGATTCTGTTAACTGTTATCTACTTAAGATTTATTATTGCTGTTTTTTTTCTATCGCTCTGCGGTATGTGATTTATCAACTCTTTACTCTTCAGTTTGTTGTCATTTTACCTTTGGCCTGGATCCTAACTAAGAAAGGTCTTTTTGATCAGCCCACTCAACCAGTCAACACATGAATAAATGAATGAATAAATAAACTTGCTCATGTATGGAGGGAAGGGTGTCAGTAACCTGTGGAGGGAGTAAGGCTGGTTGGTGATTTACTACCTGCAGCTTGTAAATTTTATGGCAGTTATAGATCTGCCAGGGGTCAATTTTGGCCATAATGCATGTGAGAGGAGGTAGTGCATCAAAGGGGTATGTGGACACTGAACATACCCCTTCTCAGATTACTAGAAAATGGAATAGGCACTGGGGTGTCACAGAAAATGGCCAGGGATAATGTGGACCCTCTCATGTCCTTCACATGTCGCTCAAATATTTCTCCTTATCTCTGGTGGGCTGATCCTGGTGCAGACAAGCAAGCCATACGTATGAGTTAAGGAGAGGAGAGAAGGAGAGGTCCCTAATGAAAAGCTGATGGACAAAGCACTGTGAGAAGGGAAGAAAGGCAGTTGGATGGTTGAAGACTGAGTGTGACTATAGGACAAAAAAAAGATTAAAGCGTATAAAATTATATAAAAAAGAAGGTAGATGAGGAAGAAAATATTATAATGCTTTAACAGAGGATGAAATGCAGATGTGGGCTCTTGTGACCAGTGATCTGGTGTATGGGATGTAAAAGTACACTAGGAAAAACATTCCAGTCAGTCACCACAGCAAAAGAGGGGTAGTCTGTCAGTCCTGCTGAATGTGGGGTTGGGTAGCTAGACCAATGTCCACTCACAGAGAAGAAGGTCTCAAGGGCCTGTACAACTGCAAATGGATCAGTCCAGTAATGTAGCCTAATCATGCAAAGCATTCAGGAAAGATATGATACAGTGATATGCCAAAGAATTATATGAACCTATGGGTAGGTTGGAGGCAAGTTTGGGACCATGAACCTCATCAATATGTGAGGGAAAAAAGGAGACAGAAGCTTGAATTTAAGAGTGATTGATTGAGGTGGAAGGCAGAGAGCCAAATATGCAGCTTCCTAGGCTGGCCACGTACCCTCTTCATTTTAGTTAGCTAGAACGTTTAGTGTAGATGTTTTACAAAAACCAAAGCTAAACACTCTTATGCATCTACAACATAAACATGATAACTCATGTTCACAAATTACAAGTTGTGATAAAAGCACAACAATAAAGGGTGCTAAAGGGGTGTTGAACTCCCAAGAAGGGAGTTTCACCAGGAAATAGAGAGAAACTTGATAATTGCTGAATATGTAAATACAAATAGCTAGAAAACTTTTGTCTGTTTCTAGGGACACACCTCATGATGTGTTTAGAATGATAACTTAGAAAGGATGGGAAATAACGGGGTAGTAGGGACACCAGAAGTCCCATCAGAAGAAAGTGACTGCCTTCATTATAAAAGAAAGGGACAAATACTACAGTAGGCGGAGAGGTTAATTCGGGCAGCAATGATGAAGGCATGGGAAGAACATCATAATAACAATGTTGGGAAATGTTTCCATTTATTTTTTTCAAGCAACTTGTTCTAGCAGTATGAAGGAAAACAAGCAGATGACTGTTGTACATCTTATAGAATGCCAGTGTTCAGGCTTCAGTATAAGTCATCAGCTAAGGTTTCTGTAATCATTTCCAGAGTTTGACTAAGTGTTAGACTTCATCAGAAATGGACATTTCAACAACTGATGAGATGAAAGACAAGGTGTCCTATTTTAATTTAGCCATCTGAATAATATTAAATCAAAATAACTGACAATGCCAGCCACATCTGGCATACCCTTAAACACTATTCATATTGCAGGCTTGAATCCCTTAATTCTGGCAGCAAAGGATTTTTTTACAGCCTGCAGCATGATCCTTCCTCTCAGAAGACAGAAAATGTAATTGTATCTCCAGTTCAGCACCCCAAATGTAAGCTGCAATACTTCCAACAAACTCATTAAAACCCAGTGCTGTGGACAAGCATGTACCTTGATCCCAGAAAACAGGGCAGTAGTTACAGAAAGAACACATCAAATGTGCAAAAATAGTGATGAAATATACACAAACTACAAAGAAGTCAGAAAGGGAGAACACCTTCCAAATAAGATGCTTCCCTGACTGTTGCTTTTTCTTAATCATGGTCTTTCATTTTGCTCAGCAATACTCCTCAAACTATGCAGGAGTAGGAGCTCTGAAGGAGCATCAGGTAACGAAATGAAAACATTTGTGATGGCCAGTTGTGCAGTATTGTAAAAATAGTCAAAACTGCACATTGATTGATAGAGACTATCATAAGGAAGAATCTGCCTTTCACCTTGAAGTGCAGTATCCTCAGACTTTCACCTTGAGGTGCAGTATCCTCAGACTTTCACCTTGAGGTGCAGTATCCTCAGACTTTCACCTTGAGGTGCAGTATCCTCAGACTTTCACCTTGAGGTGCGGTATCCTCAGACTTTCACCTTGAAGTGCAGTATCCTCAGACTTTCACCTTGAGGTGCAGTATCCTCAGACTTTCACCTTGAGGTGCAGTATCCTCAGACTTTCACCTTGAGGTGCAGTTTCCTCAGACTTTCACCTTGAAGTGCAGTATCCTCAGACTTTCACCTTGAGGTGCAGTATCCTCAGACTTTCACCTTGAGGTGCAGTATCCTCAGACTTTCACCTTGAGGTGCAGTATCCTCAGACTTTCACCTTGAAGTGCAGTATCCTCAGACTTTCACCTTGAGGTGCTGTATCCTCAGACTTTCACCTTGAGGTGCAGTATCCTCAGACTTTCACCTTGAAGTGCAGTATCCTCAGACTTTCACCTTGAGGTGCAGTATCCTCAGACTTTCACCTTGAGGTGCAGTATCCTCAGACTTTCACCTTGAGGTGCAGTATCCTCAGACTTTCACCTTGAAGTGCAGTATCCTCAGACTTTCACCTTGAGGTGCAGTATCCTCAGACTTTCACCTTGAGGTGCAGTATCCTCAGACTTTCACCTTGAGGTGCAGTATCCTCAGACTTTCACCTTGAGGTGCAGTATCCTCAGACTTTCACCTTGAGGTGCAGTATCCTCAGACTTTCACCTTGAGGTGCAGTATCCTCAGACTTTCACCTTGAGGTGCAGTATCCTCAGAGTTGTTTATGTTTAGTAAGGTGGGGGCAGGAGGTTTGGCCTACTGCATGGATGTAGCGGGCTTTGCTCAATGAAAAGAATTTCAGGTGCTTTTCTGAACAATATATTTCACTTAAAACAACATTCAAAATGTTTGCTTTGTGACCAGTTGTCCTACAACAGTTATATCTATTCTAGAAGGTTAACACTAAAAAGGTAATGAACCAATAGATAAATGAAACAAGATTGTATTCACTTCAAACACAAAATATGGATTTTCTTTTTTTAAATGGTATCAAAAATGATTAAGGTGATTATCTAGGTCATTGCCATTACCTGACTTCTAACTCCATACAGCAGCACTACACATTGTTAGTTTTGGTGTGTGTGTGTGTCTGTTTAGGTCTGCTATCTGTTAAGTGGGTATAACAAAACCAATTCAACAGACCCAGTTTAAATTATTTCATAGGAGTTTGCATATATTTTCCCATTGTGCTTTGTATTGTGAGATAAGTTAAGTTTTGTTAATCTTTAAAATCAAGCTGCGTGGTCTAAAACACATTTAGAATTAATTTAGTAACAACACACCAATGAGTTATAAAGGGATTTTATAAATCGGGTCTATATCACTAAATCAAAATTCCAAAATGTCGGACACCATAAGGTCGAACTTGGAAGATCGAATTCAGATAACATAGACACTTCAAAACAGCAAATTTTTTCCCAGGGAAAAAATTCGCTGTTCCGGAAAACACACACATAACACAATCAACCAAACACCTTCAAAACCTACACTAAACCTAAAATGCACCACTATCTATGCACTATCCTTAACCTAGCCCTAACCCTAAAGTCAGTCACTACCGCACACATACCTGACCAGCCCCCCTAACCCTAAAGTCCGTCACTACCGCACACTTACCTGACTTGTGTCCTAACCCTAAAGTCATCACTACCCGTTCGTACACTTACCTTCACCCGGTACAAAAATGCCGAAGCCGCAGAAACGGCCAACTGAATTCTTTTTCTGGGAAATTATTCGGGTTTCTGCGGCTTTGACATTCTCAAATTTTAAACTACCAGGTTCGCCCTTCCGGTATTCGGCATTCACAACATTCGATTTCGTATAGACCCTATAAGTCATATCTGTGCTATTGCTAAATATTGCTGTAAGGAGGAACCAAGCCAAACTGCACAGAAGAATGTGCTTAATTACTCCCAAGGACTGTATGCACTACATTAGGACAATAAAAAAAAAATCCAAAGCAATAACTTTGAGTAAATGTTTACCACAGAGGGCATTGGGCAGACATCACTTTTGTTAACCTAAATAGTTAGCATAGCATCCCAAAAGCTCAATTCATGTGCAGAGATAACCATAAATCAAGTGGTCCTTAATTCAAGTTTTGGTTCACCAGGGTTAAGGAAGAGCCCAGATAACATTGTAGGCCAGACAGGCTCTGTATATCATCAAAATCAGATTACCTGAAAGTCTAATGAATTAAAAAAACCTTGGAGAAACACTTTGGGGACTGGGTATCCATAACTAAACCAGATGGATTATGGGATATTACACGAAGAATTACAGTGTGAGCTTACGAAAGCACTGATGCATAGACATGTGTATCATAATGATGCCCTGAACAAATCCAGAAGCTGCCTTGCTATTCATTTAGTTTTAGGCCTGCATGTGTTAAGCTGCAGGCTGTGGTGTGAAGTGAGTTGGTGGATTATTGTGATCCAGTGGTCACTGTTCCCCTCTATTTAACACTGGTGAGGCCCACTTAGAACAAAGTGTATTCTGAAGGCCTTCCAGAGAGAAGAGTATCACACTGATCGATAATATGCAGAGAAGTTTAAGTAAGACAATGAGTGGCGCAGTCCATTATAATAGGACAAAGAACTGAAGGCTGTAAGATACATTCCTTTGAGCAAAGGTTGTCTAAGACTTAATTGAGAGGTATTGCATGCCCAGAAGGGTAGTGGCAGGGACAATACAGAACATAAAATGCAAAAGGGAAATACATGTCTCCAGTTTTTTAAACACCATCATTAACGAAAGACACGCAACAGCATTAGGCCATTCCAGTGATTTTGCAACATGTCTGTAATGCCATGAATAAAGAGTCTGTAAAAGTTATCCAAACATTTGACCCACTGACAGCTCATAATTCTTTTAGTATAATAGGCCCCAAAGAGTCACCCTTCCATTGACTCATAATATCACTGTTTACATTGCACTACATTTGCCTGTTGACAGTAAGGAAAAATAAGAATATACAGGCTGCCCTTTAAATGCATTCAGCAGTCTACCTTCCTCCATCCATCTTTCCTACATTACTCCTTCCCTATCTGTTTTATGCCCACCTAAATTACCCTATGTTTTCCCTCTCTACCACCCATTCCAGTAGCCCATTCTATATCTTCATAACTCTCTTTGTGAAGATGTGCTTTCCTAAAATCAGGAAGTAGTTGTTCTCTATAATTCTCTGTGTATGTCCGCTACTTGCCCTCTGTCCTTACCATTAATGGTAGAAGCTTCAAATCTGCCTGGCATGGTCTTGAGCATCCAGTTCATGTCCACCCTGCCTTTTCTGATCACTAGTAAAATGATCTCACCTCCTGTTCTCTCTAGCCATATCCTGTACAATCCATTATATGAACACTTTTGGTGGCTTTCTCTTAACTCCACCAAGCAGCTCGATGTCTCTGTCTTTGTATGACCTCCAGAAATGATTACACAGTACTCACGGGAAGTTCTGACCAGGAACCAGTAAATTAGAAGTCTTCCTGAGGATAAGCTCAAGCATTCTGCTTACTGTTGTAAATGCCCTCTAACTCTTCTCCTTGTAGTCCAGTCCAGGTATGATCAAAACTGAGAGCTCCTTCCCTAGCCAGTTGCCATCATTTCCACTCATAAAGCTGATGCTGACACCAGAGTTACTGTAGTTCATTTGCACCGAAGCCTACCTTCCAGCTTTCAGCCCATGATTAGACCAAGGACATGCACCTGGCTTTTGCCAAGTTGCTTTGGAAATAGACCTCCGAAGGGGGTGAAGCTTCCTTAGGAGGGCATGTTCAGGAATATGCACATCCTCCCACTAGATGGGGGCACTGCAGGACCCTCAAATCAGGAAATGTTCATGTCAGCAGCCAAGTGGCAGGGTGTTGCATCTTCTCAGAAATCCCTGATGAGACATTATTGATGGCCATTGCCAGTTTGTTGTTGTTTCCAGTGAAGGGAGGAATGAATGGACTGAGGGCAAGATAGGGTTGATAATCGACAGTCAGCAGGGGATAGATAGAAGATTAAAAAAAGAGCAAGTCATCCTTCCATCATATCGTGTTTACCAGGCTTCCAAAGTTGCCAAAATGTCTGTTCTCTCATACTAAATCTCACACTACTCTGATAGTACTTGTAGATTTCCAATAGCCCTTTCCAGTACCACTGCCATTAAATGACATGAATTCTCTGTCCTCAAGTCTCTTTGAAAGAACCAGCCCAAGATGTAATTTTTTTCCCCTTTATGTATTTCAAACTAGTAATTCACAGTTTTCATTTTGGTATTCGTAGTACCCACAGACTTTACTGCCTCACTTCATCCTCCAAAACAATCATTTGCTGGTCAGTTGATGTCCCACTAATGAAACTCAGATGAAACGAAAGTGTCTCAGAACATTGATTAAGAAATCACAGGGCTGCAATCCATGGTCATCAATACAAAACCAGCAAAAAACTTTTTTTTTTTTTTTTTTTTTTTTTTTGCTGGGCAGCATTTTTGCCAACTCTAAGATCATACTCTGTCAAAAAAAGAGAATTGCCAAACAAAGAATACTTTTGATGTTATTTGCAGAAACCCCAGAATCTCACCTTAGTGATTTACACTTACAGTGTCATTCACTAATGTACTAGTGCACCACACTTAGAGTGTCATTCACTAGTGTACTAGTGATTCACACTTACAATGTCATTTACTAGTGATTACCACTTATAGTGTCATTCACGAGTACAATAGTAGATCCCAACTGACTGCAACAGTTCCTGTATGTCTATTTACTTGTACCTTATTTTGCAAGTATGCTATTGCGCTGACAATATGACATCATAATGATTTTTAAGACATTATTTATTTATTTACTTATTTATTTGTCTTTGTTGACTGGGATAGTCCAACCAGGGAAAGACCTTTTTCAACAGAGGTCCAGGAAGAAAAGCTCCATCACATTACATTTATATTAAAAATAGATTTAGACAGTTCTCAGAAAAACAACAGTTACATTTTACAGAAAAAAAACAAATGTATGCACATGGCAGATGTATAAAATAAAGTATTTACATCAATATGTATAACTGTATACTGTTGTAGCTCTAAATTCTTGCAGGAAGTAAATGTATTTATACTTTAGTAGGGAAAACATTGATCTAACAATGGGTATATAGGTAAGCACTGCAACAAGACATATACATTTTGAGTCTAACTGGTGGTAGAGGAGATAAGAAGTTAGAAAATACTTAGGTAAAGCGAAAAAAGGGAGAGAGAAAGAGATGTGCTTGACTGAAAAGGGAGTAAGTTAAGATGGGGAACAAAGATGGAGGAAACTTGTTACTTTTACCGTCTCATTCCCGTTGTTTCATGTACATTAATAACTGAAATGAAAGTTATTGCAAGTCATGCATTGATATTTGTGCACTAATGACCATGATTCCTGGGCATTTCTTTTAGCCTCAACATAACAACCTGTGGAAACTGAAGCCGCGGGCTGGCTGGGACAGAATATTATCACTGCCTTTCTTGTCTGTCTAGGGTAGAGGAAGAAAAACATATATGCTTTACATTTTCCACAATTACTGGTCATCCTGGAGTCATTCTCAAACCTACAGGGCCACAGTCATAGAATGAAACCTGTTTTGCTGAAGGGATAGCTTGAAAACAAAATGTTTGCAAGTATGAAACAAAAACAACCAAATTGTCTATAGAAAAAGTGCTACAAATTCTAATAATTCTGGAAATGCTATTTTGGTTTCTTAATACAGTCTGTATATACAGAAGTGCAGCATTTTCTTTTAAATCTGAATAGGATATCCTTTCACTTAAAAGTGGGTGCTTTAGAATATCTCCATGTGCAGTGTCTGTTTCCTGACTTTTCAGCAAGGGGTTAGAAGTCTGACAAGCATTCTGATAGATAGTTCTAAAACTGAGGGGTTTTTTGTATTATAGCGTGCAGTAATTTGTTAAACTTAAATCGCTTTGATCAAGCACTCATTTTCCATAATTTACAAGTATAACTATACTTCTGCAACAATAGCATGTGCTGGTTTGATCACGTTCTTTTCATTTTACCTCCTGATATTACTCTGTTTCTTTTCCTAGTGCACTTGCATTAAGATCAAAAGCAAATGTTAGACTTTCAGCTTCCCTGCTGCCTAGCAGTCTTTTCTACTTCAGTCACAAAACAACTCCAATATATAATAATCTCTTTTTAAAAGGGTATCTTATTGCAGATAATTGCAGTGCAGAAGCAGGGGATGTGCCATATAAACTGGCTAACAGCTTAGAGAATGGTGTACAGTCCATGGTAGCAGAGACAGAGACAGGGACCATGCTGTCATTGTTGGTGTACTAGAGGCAGGTTTTATAAGTTTTGTTTTCTTACCACTGCCTCAGGCATGCAAGTATTAAATGCATGCCTACATGCTGAGAGACATACAAATAAGAGCTTGTACCGCCTGTAGTTATTTGTTTACTCAATTGCTGTCTGTGGTTAGCAAGCTATCCCTACAGTCAGACAGACATGACAACCCTGTAACTTGCACCATGCAGGTAGACAACAGTCGTGGTCTGTCAGAGGGTCAGCATGAGTACAAAAACAGAACTTGTTGTGTCTTTCGGCTTTTCCCGGTTAGGGGTCGCCACAGCGGAACTCCGGTCCGCTAATAATTGGCAGCAGATTTTTACTTGCTGAGTTGCCTGCTCTGACGCACAACCTTCAATGAAGGTACGTCCATTCACACATGTCTCCACACAGAAGACGCTCTAGCTGAGAATCGAACTGGACAATGTCTTACTATGAGGCGACAATGCTACCATGCCATACAAACTGAGGGTCCTGTCTTTTATGCCAGCATAATTTAGTACCCTTGCTTTAAGTTATAAGCATAATTTAGCAAACATGATTGACAAAAAGCAATAGAAGAGAAGGAGTCCCACCTGTAATAGACCACACAGAAAACAAATCTCTAACAACCAAGCTACACTATATACCAAATACAAAGTGAGCACAGAGCGAGCAGTCATGCTTTTATACCATTACTAGGACTTGTGTTTATGGTGACCCTGTACTCATGTGCATAGTTCAGTACACCCCATTACTCCTCCTTTTTAGCTTTTAATAAATGTTACTGCAGTATAATGGTATAAGTGTCCACTTAGCAATGGCTACTGGATAAGGTAGCTTATTCAGTACTGGTACACATAGTATTATGAATGCATAGGTTCAGCACCACTGTCATTTGGCTGCTAGTTAACAGCTAAGATGCTGGGGATGTTTTCTAACCCTCTGTGATTTTCTCAATACATGCATACATACATACATACATACACACATACATACAAACATTTCAGGCATGGGCAATAGTGCCTTTCTAGCCTGCCAATATACCAAAACAGTTATTCCCATAAAAGGTGCCAAGGTTGTTGTTAAAAATATCTAAACTAGTGTTTACTTTAATGTAATTTGGTAGTTTATTCCATGCATCAGCTACTGTCTCAGAGAACCAATTAGTACACCTCTCATTCCTATATAATCTTCTACATAGGTTGTCTGATGACTCTCTGCTGCTTTTTGATAACCCAAACATTCACAGAGGCAGTTGTCTCTAAATGCTCCATATACCTGAATAAGGTCTTTTAAATATCTATATGAGACACTGTTCAAGTTCAGGTATTTTAGTTTTTCATAACTTACATTTTCACATCCATGTATATACTCTGTATTGTGTGTTTTCTTGTATGTACTATTGATGTAAGTGGAGCTTTTCTCCCCAGGCCTCCACTGAAAATAGGCTCACCTTAGCCCATTGGACTTTCCCGGTTAACAAATGCGATAAATAATAAATAAAACAAACAGTGATTTCATAATTTCTGATTTCCTAGACTTTATAAATCTTTTTATTACAACTTATAGTTCTATAACTATCATTAACCACCTAGTTGACATGATTAGAAAAACTCAAAATTCATATACTCAGGTCCTTGAATGAATATACAGTTTCAATCACTGTATACTGTATTAAATATTCAGCAATCAGTTCATGTATCCCAAATCTCACATGCTTCATTTTTCATGTATTAATTACCATAGTATTCTCTTGTACCCAAATGATACAATTTAGTCAAGCTCTTTTGCAGACATGGCCTGTCTGTAGCACATACTCAGTTTACCCATTTTCAACTCATCTGCATACAAACTGTAGAACATATCAGATGAAAAAGATAGGTCTGAAAGATACAACCTAAACAGGTAAAGGCCTAGGACAGAGACCTGTGGGACACCTTGACTGTAACATAGACTTTCACCTGTCCAGTTGCTGCCTGATATTTGTCATACCCTATTTATAAGCCATGCTGTTATCTATCATACCAAAGATACATAATACCTGTCTAAATGTTTCATTTTCTGGTGCATCAGACTCAGCAGTCTGCTTAAAAATGTTTTTTTATTTATATTTATTTAGACATTTTCCAACCAGGGCAGTAAACCACATTCTGGCTCCTCCTGGAATCTACAACCAGAAGAATGCATTAAATATATAGATAGTTACAATCATTTAAACAAAAGAGTCTGTAAAAGTTATTTACAATATTTATAATATTTACATACACGTCAGGATAGAAAACCTACACATTTTTTATATTTTCAATAACAACACAGTCAGAGACTCACAGTTCAGTATCAGGTTACACTTCTTCAGGAATTCAGTTGCCCATTCTCATTAAATGTTTAGGTCAGAATTGGTTGAAAAGTCTCCTGTAAGAAGTTCTTGACTCATTTCCTTGAACTCAGTATGAAACTTTAGCCTTCTTATTATGATAATTCTTAGAATCCACTTATAACCTCCTCTAGTCATATCTTAGAGATACACTGAAACTTCTTGTAAGAATTTCATGCTGGAACCTTTGCAAAGGTTTCTTTTGAACAGTTCCACTCAAACTTGGTTTCTTCAGTTCCATTTTGGCTCTGATATGTCTATAGTCAAGAATAAGTTTGCTAGTGCTTGTCCTGTACCACAATTTGGAGCCCCTCTATATTGTATTACAAACAGCAAAATGGTATAGTGGTCAATAACTTCTAATTCTGACTTTCAAGATGGCTCCACACCGATCAACAACTTAACATCAGCTTTCCCAGTATGAAAACAGAAACTCAGAAACAGCGGTCAGAGAAATTGTCAGCTTGAGTAAAATGCATTTACTGGCTAGTAAGTACACTGCCTGGACACCTCCAAAGAAGAAGATAAGAGAGCATGAAAGAAAATCAACTAGAAAAGGTGAAGATAAAATACTGACTGGGAAGAACCATGCAGCTGTTCAGCAAAAAGCACTTCAAGTTCCAGTTTTGGTGCAAGAGATGGTTTCAGGTAACCTAAAGGAAAAAATAAATCAAATGTGCTCAGAGCTGATAAAAATAAACAAGGCACTGAAGGAGTATATCAACTCAAATAACAAATAGTTGGAAAAATGGTAGAAGCTTTAAACACATATTCAGATGAGCTAATAAAACTAAAAAAAATAGAGGTCACAATAAAGAAAATACTGGCTGAGTATAATACTGATCCAGAAGACATGTTTCAAAAGATAGTAGAATTAGATGACATAGCAAGTAGGGAAAATGTGAGATCTTCTGCTGTACCACAGAAATTAGAAGGAGCAGAGTGTGTTAATTTTATGAAGTCACAAATAAATAACAGGACTAATATTCCACAGCAGGAACTGTTAATTGAAAGGGGACACTACATGCATTCTCCAAATATGGCCACGAGAAAGCAGTCAAGACCTTTATTAGTAAAGATAAAAACCTACCAGCATAAAGAGCTGACCCTGACAAAACTGTAGCCAAAAATGAAAAGTATTAAAAATGGAGACAGTACAGTGTTTGTGGAAAATAATTATTCAGGATACACCAGGCAGAAGAGAAACACATGTATTCCAGTAATTAGGGAGTGTCAAGAGGCAAGTGTAATATTCAAACTGCTAAATCCAGCTGTCTTCAGAATATTTTTCCTGGCGGATTGAAGTTGTTTTTGGTGCAGAACATGCTATAAAGAAAATGCAAAAGCTTACCCAAGAAAAAATAAGTAATCAAACAGAAGGGGTCTCTGCTTCTCATTCTTCTGATAATAAATCACACAGAGAAATTTTGCCAGTGAAACATTTCTTCACTGTTCCAAAGGAAAGTGCTTGAGAGACAAAAGCACAGGAGTTTATGGCAGCACAGTAGAACTGAACCAGAATTTGTGATTAGGAAATGGAGATGAATAGGAAGAAGTCAGCAACATTGAAGCTGGTGAATAAATGTCAGACTGAAAAGCATCAGTCACATTTGTGAAATAAGCCTGAATAAGAATAAGTGGAAAGAGTGAACTTTTGCTGACTTTGTTAAACTTCTGAGGAAAAGCATTTGCCTCGCTTTGTGTCATTAATGTTTGGAAGGACTCTGAGGGAAAGGAAGTCAGAAGGATAAAGGTAACTGTAAGTAAAACTATTTCTTTTAACAGTATTTCTATAAAACTTTTCACAAATATAAATTGCATACACAACTATATATATTGCATATTTTATAGTAAATAATGTTTAGTTATTCTTGTATGTGATAAAGTTATTAAAGTAAACAGATGCCCTTTTTCTTCTTCCTGTTCTCTTTCTTTCTTTCCTTCTTTTTAAGCATTAAGAAATGCAAGCATTCCAGTGCAAAAAGTGAAAAGCTAGACAAAAGCACGTTTAAGTTAATAGGCGGTAATCTTAGGTTGTTGAACTGGGGGGAGGTGTGTAAAAGTACACAGATCATAATATATTTAGAGCTGACATGTTTCTTTCTTACTTTTGTATAGGTGAATGTCTGGATTAAGACCCTTGGCTTAATCCAATAACAACTTTTAAGTGGAAATAAGTAAATGCGAGAACACCAAATATATTGAAAAGTTTTCCTTTAGCAATAAATATTACCACTTATCTTATCTTTCAGGGTGCATCAGAGGACTGCATTTTTCTTTTTTGTCTTACTTTTCCATGGAAGCAAGCTAATAATAGGGAAATAAAAGACAGGACACTGGTTTCTTGAAGGGTAGAAGTTAATAATTCCTTAAATCATCAAGTACTTTTCACATGTATGGGAGCTGAAATAAAGATTAAAAAAGAACAGATACTAATTGATGTTAAGTAGAAGCAAAGATAGTAAGTTGTCTTAGCATGGATAACCTCAATTTCAGATTAATTAGCACCTGTGTTAGCAGCTGTCTATCTGGCACAAATATTCCTATTAGGAGGGTTACATTTCATTATTTGAAGATTTACATAGTTATGTGTAATTGTATTAAGTTAATAAAAAATGGGGTGTTCAGGGGTGTTTTTTAGGGGGTTTTATTAAAACAAAAAAGGCTTGTAAAATGTGAGATAGTATACAATGCTCATGATAAGAAAACAAATGTATAAAGGATTAACCTGCCAAACATTAATTGGTGCATGTACCACAAAAGCTGGAAATAGATATTTAAAGAAGCTGCCATATCTAATAGATGGGAATAATGACTTCTTACCATACTAGCAGCACTTTCTATATTGTCCCGGAATGTAAATAGTCTCACAGGTATAGACAAAAAGAAAAAAAACATTTAATTATATTGAGAAATGCCGAGTGCAAATAGCAGTGCTACAAGAGGCACATTGAAAAGAACTAAACCTGTGAATTTGATAAAGAAAGGATTTCAGGATGGGTATTCTGCAGTATATCAGGGACAAAGGAAAAGAGCAGTACTTATATTAATTTCTAGACAGACTACTAGCAAGGGATGTGGATTACACTGGCATGTATTTATATCTCCACCTAAAACTTCTATTGATGGAGCTTAAAAATATTTGGGAGATATAATTAGCTTTCAGCAGGTAATATTATTTATAAGTGAGGAGTGTAATTTGATTTTCACCAATAAGGATGTATCTGGGGGCCAAGAAGGGAAATATAACAAAAGCAGGTAGATTTCTGAAGAGATTTATGAAAATATTTTGTATGAAAGACATGAATTCAGTAGTAGGAACTCAGAGAATTTACAAATTATTCCCTGAGATACAATAACTGGGCTCGACTTGACAGAAATTATATTTCACAGGAACATGTCCATTTAATTGACAACTTTGATACAAATCCAGTAACTAATTCAGATTACATACCAGTTGTTAGAAAGAGAGGAATTTAAGGAATGGGTAGTGGAAATTGAGGAGTTATTAGGGAAGATAGAAATTACTCCAGAAGTTCTAGCTAGTGAGTGGGATAAAATGAAAGTTGAGTTTAAAAATAGAGTAGAAATAAAAAAGGAGATATGGTTAAGAAGTAATAAGAATTATTTGGAGGGGCTGACAAAGGTTAAGGTATAACAACATAAGGGGAATCTCACAGAACAAGATTTGGCACAATTGCAGAGTGCTAAAGAGAAAATAAAGGAGTAGATAACTCCAGAGCACAAAAACATCTGGCACAATGACTTAGGCAGTAGAAAGTAGAAAGGGCTGTTGCCAAACTTAGGGGCCCTATAACAACAAATAAATAAATAGCCAGAAATCTGTAGAGGTAGTTCAGCTGTTTTGGACATTTTATAAAAATTTGTATAAAGTAGAGAAGTGGAAAAATCAAGAAAAAGCACAAATGAAAATGTTTATGGAAGATTTAAATATGCCAAAGTTAGAGGTAAATGAGGCTCAACAACTAATAGTTAAGACAGGAGGAAATGAGATAAAAATGGTGATGTATAACCAATCTACAGGAATGGCTCCAGGAACAGATGGTATTCCAGTGGAAGTTTGTAAATTAGGAGGGAAGAAAGTGATAATGATCTGGAAGATTGTTATTTAACAGTATTTTAAAAGGATGGGAATCCACCAAATCCTAGAAAATAGGCTGTAATACCTAAAGATGGCAAAGACCCATCTGATCCAGCTTCATATAGGGCCAATTCAATTTTAAACCATGATTATAATGTCTATAATGACTAAAAGAATGGCAAAGGTGATGTCAAAATTGATAGATATGCACCAATGTTGTTTTGTGGAGAGTTGGCAAACATTTGACAACATTAATAGAATAATGATGATACAGAGGGAAATAGAATATAGGAAAATGTTGCTGCTATTGGTGGGTCTTGATGTAGACAAAACATTTAACAGAGTAAGCTGGGATAGGGCAATGGAAGAATTTGTATGGAAGCATTTGTATTTCCTGAGACAATAATAAGGTTGATTAGAAGGATATATGAGGGATCAAAGGAAAAATCAAAGTGGGAGGGTTCCTTTCTGATAAGTAGTGTTTGAACAAAGGAACCATGCAGGGGGTGTCCTCTTTCCCTTTTGTCGTTTGTGTTATATTTAGAGCCACTGGCAAAGAAAATAAGGGACTCAGATATTCAAAGATATAACTGGTATGGTGTTCAAGAAAAGTTGGCTTTATTTGCAGATGATTTTATTTTGTGCCTGATGGAATCAGAAAAGGACATCTCAATGTTGTGGAATATTCTAAGACACTTCTGGGTTTAATTAATAAAGATAAAACAAAGCTATAAACTATGTACCCACACATAAATTTGTCCAGCAATACCCATATTTATGGGGACATGATAAGTCAAGTCAAAGTCAAAGTAAACTTTATTGTCATTTAGACCCACACCTCAGTGCAGGTTAAATAAAATTTAATTGCTTTGAGCTCTATTTTCAGACAATACATATAAATATAACAGATATAAATAAAATACATTTGTAACTTTTGACATGATAATAGGACGTAATTACATTTTTGTATCTCTGTCTATTAGTACTTAGTATTGCACAGGTAGCTATATTGCACAGGTGAGACTTGAGCCTTATGAGGCTAGAGCACTTTTAATTGTGCGGAATGTAACTTGTTCTTTGAGTTATTGCACAAAAAAGTAAGAGGCTTTCAAAGAGCTATTGTATAGGTGAGAAGAACCTGACAATGGATTGACTGCACTTAAGGAAAGAGATTCCCTTCAGACTGTGTGACCTCTGACTAGATGACCTGTTGGCTTGCATTGCTACTCTCCAGTTTAGTAGTCTGACAGCCTGAGGAAAGAAGCTATTTCTGAATGTAGTCATTTTGCAACATATACTTCTTACCACTTGCCCAAAGTCAAGCAGAAGAATAGTCCCTGAGGTGGGTGGGATTAGTCTCCGGCAATCTTTATAGTTCTATCGCGATACCGTGTAGAGTGCAGATTTTGTATAGATGGAAGCTTGGACCTGGTGATCCTCTCTTCTACCTTCATCCCCCTTTGGAGATCCTTACAATCTGTAGCCTTGCAGTTCCAGCACCATACTGTGATATTGCTTATCAAGATGCTTTCAATGGTGCCTCTGTAGAAGGTTGCAAGGACCAAAGTTGAAAGGTTTGCTCTCTTCAACCTGCATAGGAAGTGGAGCCTTTGTTGTGCCTTCTTGAGAATGTGATTTGTGTTAATGGACCATGGCAAGTCTTCTGCAATGTGCACCCCCAGGAATTTGGTGCTGTTCACCCCTTCTACTGTTTCTTACTTGATTGTGAGAGGGATATGTGCCTCGTGGTTTTTCCTGAAGTCAACTATTACCACTTTGGTTTTGTTTACGTTCAGTGCCAGGTTGTTGTTATCACACCAGTCAATCAGATGCCTCACCTCCTCCCTGTATGCTGTTTCATCACCATTGCTGATTAAGCCTACTACTGTAGTGACTTCCATGAATTTGTGATGTGATTTGAGCTGTTCTTAGCTGCATAGTCATGGGATAGCATGATGAACAGCAGAGGACTGAGACCACATGCTTGAGGGACTCCCGTGCTCAGTGTAGTGCTTTCTGAGTTGTTACTGCCTACGCTCACTTTTTGTGGTCTGTCAATGAGGAAGTCTAAAATCCAATTACACATGGGAGTTGTGACACCCAAATGAATCAGTTTCTCTATCAGATGTTGGGATATAACTGATTTAAAGGCAGAGCTGAAGTCAATGAATAATAGCCAGACATAACAGTTCTTGTTTTCCAGATGAGCCATGGATGAGTGCAGTGCCAGCGAGAAGGCATCTGCAGTGGAGTAGTTCGACTGATAAGCAAATTAGAGTGGATCCAGTTCTGCAGGGAGATTTGTTGTTAAATAGTATTTGACCAGCCTTTTGAAGCACTTTGTTATGGTAGAGGTGAGAGCTACTGGACGATAGTCATTCATGCTTGCTGGGTGAGACATTTTGGGTAGTTTTATGATTGTTGTGTCCTTGAAGCACTTGGGTACTATGGCCTGACATAGAAATGTGTTAAATATGTTAGTAAGAACCATCATCAGTTGAACAGCACAGTCTCTTAGCAAACACCTCAGAATTTTGTATGGCCCAGCCACTTTTCTTGGATTCACCCAGCTTAGAGTTCTCTAAATGTCTACCGAATAAAGGCAGAGTACTGCTTCATTTTGCCTGGTGGTGAGTTTTGTGGCTTTTGTGCCATTCCCTTTATCAAACCTGCTGAAGTAGGTGGTGAGCTCATTTGAATTTGATGTTGTCATCACACTTTGAAGATACAGGTCTGTAGTCTGTTAAGGATTGTATTCCCTGAAACAGACATCTGGAGTCCCTTGGGTCTGAGAAGTGACTGGGTTTTCTGACCGCAGGCATGTATTACCTTCATTATTCCCCGATTTAAGTTCCTTCTGGTCTCTCTGAGGCCATTCTTGTCTCCTGCCTTAAAGGCAGCATTGTGTGCTCGTAGGAGCTCATATACTTTGTTTGTGATTCAGGGTTTTTAGTTGGCCCTTATAGTGATGGTCTTGTTGATTGTCACATTGTCCACGCACTAAAATGAAATATTATAAATACTGATATGATATGATAAAATGAAGTATTTAGAAGTATGGATTGAAAAGGATCTGTTTATGGTAGCTCAGGATATGTGGGGAGAGAATAAACTAAAGACAATGCAAAAACTGAGAAAGTGGATGCTCTTCCCTATGGATATGGATAGAAGGATACAAGCATTAAAATGGTTTTTAGCCCCTTTAATTTTATAAACAGGTCAGGCATATTTTTATAAACAAGAGGAGAAGTTGTCGACAGTAATTAATAAAGAGTTCTAGGATCTTATTTGGGAGGATAGAGGGCAAGGGTCAAATGGTTTTTGTTCATCCTCCCAACAGAACAAGGAGGTTTAGGATTATCTGATTTGAGGGAATAATTTAGAGCTACATCTTTAAGGCTCTTAAAAGTAAATCAACCAGAATGCTACAATTCAAAGTGAAAAGGGATGCTGATGATGATGAAGCAGGTGGTAATTCCAGAAAGAAGGAAAGAATGAGATTTTGGCTGCAGATCCTTAAGGAGAATAACAACAGTCATACAAAATATTACATTCATAAAGTAGAAGAAAGTATACTAAGAAGTAAGCCAACATGGGAATCGAGAAAGAAATTCTGCCAATAGAGATGACTGCACTTAGCGATACCAAGAATAGACAAGAGGGGGCTGGAATTTACTGAAGGAACCTGGAAAAGAAGCCAAGGTATTGGCAACAAATAATTAGAGAAAGAAAGGTGATAGAATGGGAAGAGGCCAATAAGACATTTGGATTGCAGGCTAGTGACTGCCTTCCCTATCAGGATTGATATCAGAGTATAGAAAAAGAGAAACGGCTAGGGCAATCCCAAATGAAAGGCCTGCACTGCTTAAGTTTTTAATTGTCTCTAAAACAGAAGCTGCTGTTAAAAAAGGATAATTAGTAGGACATAAAAAATATTGCATGATTACTATAGGAATCAATCATAAGAGGTCAAAAATATTAGAAATACAGATTAGATATATAATTCACAAAGAAACAATCGAAAGACACATGTATGTCTCCCAAATATGCACGAAAGTCTAGAAGATCCAGGCTTTTTGCCTGAAAGTGTTTGCATATATACTTTTATACCCTAACCATAGTCCAAAGAGGATGGCAAATTTTGCCGATGTGATGGGGAAGAAAGAGGTAACTTGGAACATATTTCTTGGGAGTGTAATGAGTTGTCAGACTTAAAAAATTCTTACTGAATACTCCATCATTAATACTGTATGAGCAAATGAGTGTAACTGAGGAAATTAGCTTTTGACCTGGGATACACAATCTGAATTGCCTAGACATAGCAAAGCCTTGTTAAGTTTAATTCTGCTGGCTGCCAAAAAAGCAATTACAAGAAAATGGAAATTAAAATGTAAACTAACTATACCTGAAGTGGTAAATATTGTAAGAGAGAGAAAAGAACAGCAATAAATTACACAGAAGAAAATGGAAACTGTGGGAATACATGCAGAAAATAATTTGGAGGAGAAATGAGGTTTAAGAGTAGGCAGGAATTAATTTATGTAATGTTGCTTAGATTATAGGATATATATATATAATATATCTCCTGCATACTGTCTATAAATGTAATCTTGTTAATATGGTTTGATTTCTTCTATATAAATGTAATTTGCTTGTGTTACAAGCGATAATTCAATAAAAGTGTTTAAAAATAACCTTTTATTCCAGCTTTAAAGGTTTGTACAAAACTTTGATCTAAACCATTAAATTCTAGATGCCTTGGTGCACTACTGCAATAAATTATTCCAATTTGCTTAACAAAATGACAAATTCTCCAGATGTAAATTGATTTCCATTGTCAGGGAAGATGTATTCTGGTAAACCATAAGGAACAAGTAGTCTTCATAAATTAGTAATGGTAGATTGGTGTGTGATTGCGGTAATGTAAAGTTTTTCTAGCCACTTTTAATGTATATCTTTAACAAGCTTAAATATGTTAATTCGTAAATGGAGATTTGAAATCAAGGCATAATGTTTGCCAACATGCACCTGAAAATTCCCAAAAGTTTAACAGTGTTTATTTAATGATTATCTCCTCCTGACATTATTTTTCATCTTGTTTTGGCCACCAGATAACATAGTGCTTTCTGTCCAAGAATGTTAGATTGACCTGTATGGAGTTATTTGCATGTATCCTTTCTTACTTTCCATGCAACGATTACCTACATTCTACAAAAAACACATTTTTTCACACTAAAAGTATAAATCTCTCTTTATGAAATGTTATGAAATTCTTATCTACTTTTCTTGGCCAACTTTCCATCACAAAACTCAGCAGTTGTGACAGTCACTTACCAGTTTTAGTTGCATGTGCTGTCAAATCAGCCCTAACAGGAATGTCTTGGAAATGTACTTTAAAGCATTGACATAATCTACGATTCCTTCTGTAGAATTATCCAGTATTTCAAATAATGGGATTCTAGACAGTTCACCAGTATTAGTATTACATTTATAAAGTCTATATTCAGTTTGAGAATAATATGACTATATCTCAGCCTATTTCTGGATTCCTGTTGCTGCCATCATGAACAAACTCTTCTGCTCACCAGACAATTTTAATAATGGCTCATACTCAGCAACCAACTTGAATTTTCTATACCTGAGGTAGTGATGGAATTTCTTCAACCCAGACACTGAATGCTAGTGTTTCCTTTTGGTTTCAGAATATCTTCTGTACGTGGGATAAAGTGTTCTTAACAAATATGTGGCATATCTTTGAACAACCATCCATTTATCCACATTGGGATGAGTCTATCTCTCTCTCTCTCTCGCTCAATTGTTAGCATTTAGACTCAGATCATGGTTTTGGCACTACTCAGTTCTCACTTTTACGCCTGTTTGTAGGATACCCACATCATCTGGGGATTCAAAGATTGCTCCCAACGTACAGTCATCAGCGAATTTGGTGAGCCACAGGCCCCCAACATTGCCCTTCACTTCAGAGACGTATATACTATATACAGGATTGGTCCCAACACTGATTCTGTGGGACAACACTAGTAACAGTTTATTATCACAAGTGGATTCACCTATCCAGGCAATATGTGTTCTGTCAATGAGCCAATTTTCTATCCATCTGATGATGTAGGGGTTTATGCCTAACTCAGTAAGTTAGTCTATGATTCCCCATGTGGGGATTGTGTCAAAAGCTTTGGCTAGGTCTAGATAAGAGGTTTGTGTAATCTTACCCTCATCCATGGCTATGATGACTTTCTCAAAGAAGTTCACCAGATGGAGCAGGCAAGACCCCCCCTTTGACAAAGCCAAATTGGGTCTGGTACAGGATTTGTAGATTTCCTGTATCATTTTTGATCAGGTTCAGGATAATTCTCTCCCTGGCCTTGCAGATAAGGCTGGTCAAGCTTATGGGTCTGTAGCTGCCTGTGTCACTTGATGGGCTCCCCTTGTGCAAAGGGATTACAGCTGGAGTCCTCCGTTCCACTAGGACAAAGCCTGTTTGGAGGGTGTGGTTAAACAGAGATTCTAGTGGCTCTGACATATTATGTTTTAAGCTATTTAAAAAGCATCCTGGAATGTTGTCAGGACCCATAGAGGCTGTATTTTTGCCTTTAGCGTGTGCAGTAAGCAGAGCATCCAAGTGCTCCGGATTATGCGGAACGCACCGCATTTAATGAAGAGCGAAGCTACTGTTCCGCAATGAACAGCTGTGGCTCTGCTACAAGGCTTTTGATTGGTTTGTGTACCGCAATTACTGCCAATTGGCATTGCGGTATACAAACCAATGCATAGTTGGCTGTGCTCTGCAGTTTTTAATTTGATTGGCTCATAGACCGCATTTACAGCCAATCGCAAACTCGGCCTACGAGTCAATCAAGTAGAGAATATGCAGAGAACGGGAGCCAAATGCAGACCAATCGTGTTCCTGGAAGCCTTTTCGCGCCAAATTAATGGCTTGAAAAGGGCTTCCAGGAGTCTGGACTCGGGAGGGAATTTTGCTTTGCTGCCATTTTGATCGTTGTGTTGGAGTCGTCGAAGTTAGTTGAGTCGATACTACGTCGGTCGGATTAAAGGAAGGAGTGGTGCCAGCCAGTTGCAGAGAGAATCCAGTCCAGATCCGAATTCTGAAGACATCAGGGCCAGGGGAGAGAAGTCTTAGAAGACGGGAGTCGGAGCCTGCCCAGTGCCTGCCAGGAAAGGTAAATACATGGGGTGATGAAATGGACAGTATATTGGTATCTGAGCTCACATCTACAAGGGGAAAAAGCAATATATATTGTCCAGGTTATAAAGTTATAGAAACCAGAACTGTAGACTTAACTAAGTGAATTAAAGAACCATACCTTTCAACTGTACCCATATCTCCCTCAGCTGTCTACATTTTCACAAAATACTCGGCTTTTTGCATCATATTTTTCGTCTGTCCTTTGTAAAAGTAGCGATTTTCTAACAGATCATTGATTTTAGACTTCATATCCCTCAGAATGCATACTAGCGTAAAACTAATTATTATAGCAATTTTCAAAATTTATAAGAGCGTTATTTAAAAATTGTTCCTGATTTTGGTCCTTTGCCCTCCCAATCTTTTGGCTTTGCCCATATTTCTTGTGCTTCGAGACTGCACGGTATAAATGCCCCTTAAGTTCACAGACGTCCCTCATTCTGACTCAAATGTTAACTCTTTCTCTTAATCCCTCACTTTTGGAGAAAAGGTGGCACATTAAACTTTAATAATATTGACATTAATTTAGTGTAATAGGCTTCTATACTTCAGAAAATGTCTATTGGTCCACACTCTCTTGTTCTGTCAATGTCTCAAGTTAATAGTGCTAATATTTTAAAAATGTCCCGGGTTATTTCTGGATTTCCCCCTGATTCTGTCGAGATTTGTCTCCGATTCAGTTGAGAGCTAAGAAAATAATATTTAAAAAGCAAGCACTTACAAGAAGAATAAATGCTAATGCTAATTAAGCACAACAAAACACAGCGATTCATGTTTAATTAAATTGCATCGTGCCTGGGAAGCTGAATTTGAAGAACTTATGAAAACAAACTTCCCGATACTCAAGCGTGCTCGGTTTACTGATTAGTCCGCTGGGGCGAGGGCTCTACTCCCTTTCAGCCAGTAAGAAACGTTTCTCGCCTTTTATTTGCCACAAGCTGGCGGGAGGGGATGTTGCAACTTTTGTCAAACATGAGTCAGGTGCAAATGAGCATACAGTCAAGAGTTACAAAGTGACCTATTTATTCTGCTTTGAGCATCTTTCCCTGTTAGGTTTTCCGATGATGACAAACTGTCAGTGGGCAGCCCCCAATTACATACAATGGGTTATACTTCTGATAGCTTTTGCAGGGTCAAGAAACAGGAAAAATCTCAGGAATCAAGCATTTGTCACGTTACGTCAAGTGATCACCGTGTCATTGCATTACGAGGTAGTATACCTCTCAAATGTCCCCGATTTTCATCAACGTCCCTGATTTTGACTCAGATTTGCATCTCTGCCCCTCTTAATACCCCTAAAACTTGACTTTTAGACAAGAGACGATGAATCACACTTAATAAATAATGGCAATAATTATAGTTATAAATTTTAAAAAGTGTTCCTATCGCCCCTGATTATTTTTGGGTTTGTCCCCCTCAGTGTAATGAGAATTGCCCATGATTTGTTGAGGGCTATGCGGGGTGGAGAAGGAGAAAGTTGCAGCAGCATCTTATAATTTTGAGGCCAGGACTAGAAACACTGATTTCTCCAGTGAAGTCTTATTACATGAGTTTGAAGTGTGGGAGTATTTGAGGAGTGTGGCCTAAGGTTGTAATTAGAGAGTTTATCAGCTGGGTGGGTGGTTTCAGGTTTTAACAACTAAAATAACATACACAATGAGTAAATGTGCCATTTGTTTTTACTGGCAACCAATTAGCGTTCAGTAATACTGCACTTTGGTGCTCATTACAAGGAACAACCAGCATGAATCTACAAATTTTCTTGGAGATGAGTTGGGGATCTTTCTGTTCTTACCAGAGGCTGAAGCAGCAAAAGGCATGCCATGGCCAAATTTTACTTGGATAATTCCTTTGCCTATTGCAAACCCAGTAGCCCATAAAACAAAATGTGAGAATTTCAATGCCCAGAAAAATAAGGAATTAATGTTGTCCCTAGATTTTACCCTTCAATGTGGAGCTGAAACTTTGAGTTTTGGTCTAGCCAGATGCATAGATATTTAAAAGGAGGAGGTTATTTCTAGAACCGGTTGTCTTTGATATGCCAGAAGGGATGAATTGTGGAGAGTTTGACTCTTTAGGACATTGACATCAGCATTAAGTAAAAAGGAAAGTTGTGGTAAGTCAAGTGGAATTCTAATAATGAAAACAGGGAACAGAAGAAGATATACAACAGAGCCTTGTGGGGGCACATTTGCTTAAAGGGAAAGCAGTAGAGACAGAGGACCCAATTTTAAATTTAAATTTTCTGTTTGAGACATAATTCATAAACCAACTAGAGTATAAGCCCACATATTCCAAGGACAACCTACTACTAAGACTAACAAAACCATCAAAATAATACATTGATGTCTCTCAAAAAGTGTAGTGACACTGGTTACCATGAAATTTAAATAAGCTTCAAATGCTTTATTCTGGTGTTTGGGATTTTAAAAATAGGTGTTCGCATTTTAATTGTGTTTATTTATACTACCGTTTTTATAAATTCTGCAGCATATTTTAACCATCCTATGACCTTCCTAGATGAAGTTATTAGTAAGCTGTTAGTATGTGTTCCACATTTTCCCCATTTGTTCCAGATTATGAGTGCTAGTGTAAAAAAAAATGTTCCTCATTTTGGTGATGAAAGGTTGAGAGCTATGGACCGTAAATTATCAGTGTGAGCGTGTGTGTTGTGTGCTTACTCAGACTTAGAAGAGCTAAATTATGTGTCAAGTAACTTTTTAGGAAGAGCACAGTCAGCAACAGGCGTTTATTAACCACAAATGATTCCTGATTTACTATGAGGCAACGCATGTTTTTTATTTGGGGTGTACTGAAGGTCTTTATTAGGCAGGTTAGAGTTTATCTTTCATTCTTAGTAGCTTGTTATATGCAACAATGATTTTTATACAAGCAATGTTTTTGGGGGTTATTTGGTAGGAGATTTAAAGAAGAATAGAATTCTTTTATAGAAAGTTGTAACATCAAAATTATCTATTATCATATTCTCTAGCATAATTTACAGAGGGTAGTGAACAACAGGGCTTCAAAATAGAGTTAAGGTAAACAGAACTCTATCTGTTTAAAAAGATTTTTATAATTACTTAATGGTTAAGTTAATTGGATTATTGATGGCTATAAGCTGTATTTAAAGCAGAACTGAAATGTGTTTTATATCTTGATAAAGCCTGGGAGAGCCTGGGTGAAAGTGCGAGTAGAGTCATTTTTTATCTGCTGTTTTTACCTGTTTGTTGTTGGAGATATTTATATTTGGAATTAAATATTTTATACTTGATTCCTGAGGACTTTTTGCCGTGACATTTTTGTTTTCACCTGTTTGGTAATTCTTTGAACTTTGTCTTTTTTATCTGGTGCTTAAATTTGTCTCACAGGCACTGTTCGGGAAACAAATGTCTTGAAGTCACTGCTAAACAAAAAATTAACTTAAAAAAGTTACATATCAGATTTCCATTTTTATTTTTGTATTGGGAATTAGCAGAGGTAGTACTATGAGAGAATTAGAGAGAATGAGAAAACGTAGCCACTAGCCAGTTCCATCATATTAGACTGAAAACTGTGTCTGTGTTGGTGTTAGGTCATTATGAATATATTGCTAATATATGGGGTGCCCAGTGGCCATTACAGACACATTTTTGATGTATGGAGTGCTCAATGGTCATTGTGAACAGATTGCTGATATACAGGTTGCTCGGTGGTCCTAATGGGCACATTGCTGATATATACGGGATGCGCGTGGTCATTATAGGCATATTGCTGGGATGCTCAGTGGTCATTATGGACACATTACTGATATATGGGATGCTCATTGGTCATTATGGACACATTACTGATATACAGGCTACTTAGTGCAAAATAAATAAGCATGCATGAAACGGAGGAAAGCAGTGCATATGGTATGTTACATATGACAACTACACATACCCAAACGGCAAGTGACTTAAATAGATTGAGAATTAGCAGTATGTGTGACTCTCACTCCATATATAATATGCTTTTATTTTCATATATAGATTACCATACTTTTTTCTGCCAGTTGCAGCTTTGTGAATTACCTTAAGCAAGTCACTTAATTAACTTTCTTGTGCTTCTAGGCTCTTTCAAAAGTGGCATCTAAGTTCATACAGTTAGTTTAGTAACAAGGAAGATTTTTTATAAATCTTAATGTTACATGAAGGAATTCTATGTAGCCAAGAACAATGTGTGTGTTTAAGAGCACTGCAGATATATAGAAATATTTTGATTGAATATATATGCGAGTGTGTGTACATAAAATCTTATATAGCAGAAATTAGCAGTATACTCTCAACATTTAAAAGATGTCAGGAAAATGTGGACAGTCATGGTCTACACTTATCTTAGCATTTAGACACACTAGTGACAGATATGTGCTGTGCACACATTGATGTGAACTGTACCTGTTTTACAAAAGTAAATACAAATGCTTTTAAATCTTTGTGCTGTCTCACCTCAGTAATGAAATATTTACATCTTTAGCAAGGGTATGGGTTATGTATGGATTTCCTTATCTACACATTTCAGGCAGCAAATCCATCCATACTTCAGTGTTAATTATGTGGTATTGGTATAATACCATGTCCATCATGATTTGTAGAATGAAAAGTTTTAGGTAAGCTGTGTGTCTAGTCACAAAATCCATAGGTTCATAGATTGGTACTAGGCTACCAGCCCTAAGGCATATACAAGCCTAGCCGTAACAATTCCTTTTGAAGAGGGCCAAAGAGGCACTCTGCTTGACATGTATGGGCAATCTATTCCAGAGTCAGGGGAGTCTCTGGATCAGGAACTTATCCCTCCAGCATGTTTTGTTTATTGTGATGACAAGATTTAGATCCCTGGAGCGTGTGGCTCTGAGGGATTGGGATTTCTTTAAGTGTGGCATGTCCAACAGCTCTGGGTTTGACATGGCCTTGTATGTTAAGCAGAGATCGCCTCTGAGTAGACTATATGCGACAAGAGTATAGCTGGAGTTTGGCGGTCAGTGTAGGGCATCTGCTTTAGGCCTGGGATTCTTTTAGTGAGGTATTTCTGCGGCCTTTCCAGTTGTTGCAAATGTCTTCAGAGGTACCAGACGGGGCGTTGTATTCGATAATGGGTCTAATGAGGGATGAGTACAGTGGGACAATGACCTCCTTTTTTCTGGATGAAAAGCCCTTAGTGATGAGGTGTGCCACATAGAAGGATTTCCTGACTGTTGTGGCGATGTGGTTATCGAAGGTGAGACCACTGACCACACATCAGAATACCCAGCACATTAGAGAACATTATCTTAGCAGGCAATGCAAAAGAGGAATACTGTACCCTTAGAACAGTACCCACACTGTTTCCGCTATGCTATCTGTGGACACAGCAGACAATGTAAGATATTGAAAGCTTACGTCTTAAATTAAAAACTAAACATGCTGGCAGGTTATACCAATATCACCCTGTATAACTCTACAGATATTACAACCATTTAATTGGATGAAACAAAATACTGCTTGCCACTGCATACTTTTTTGCTAAAGGAATCATACTGGAAAAATCAACATGATGGCAGTCCATTATCTGAGAAGTACGGCTTTAAGATCAACTAAAGTGTTTGTATGTTTCTGTTGCTTGTCACCCTAGGATGTCTCTGAAAGTAATTGCCCTTTCTAGGTTTATAAGAGCAATATTTTAAAATGTTTGCATGTTTCTGCTGCTTGTCCACTAGTACGTCTCAAAGTAATTGCCTTTTTTTTGGAGAAACTGTATGCAAAGACAGGTCTGCTGCTTGTCCCCAATGTCTATTTTATATATTTTTTTGGGGGGGGACTGTATGCAATGACAGGTCCTTGTAGCAACTTTCTAGGTTTATTGAGCAGTTTTTAAAGTTTGTATGTTTTTGCTGCTTGTCATCCTCGTACGTCTCTGAAACTAATTGACTTTGTTTTTGGATAAGGATAGGTGGGCAAGTGAGCACCAGAGGATTGCAAGTGTCATTGAGGCAAGGAAGTGAAGCATGCAAGCCTTTATAGTAAACAAAAGGAGCAGAGATGAGCAAGAGAAGAGGGTGCAAAGTCAGGAAACTTCCAGTGATATGGGTAGGTTATGGCCCTATTGTCTTGTATCTTTGCTATTGAGGACATCTTGTAATTTTCTTTCTGCACTTAGTCCCATTTGTTTCATTGTCTAACACCACTGTTTTGCAAACCTGCTAGGTATAGACTACCCAGACTGCAGTGAGGACAGGGATGTAGATACAGCTCACACCCCAAAGAAGAGAAGATACACAATTTTTCAGCCAAGCTGGGCAAGTGCCTTTGACTGGCTTTCTATGAGTAGGCGCGGAGTGAAATTTGCCTTCTGCAAGACTTGCAACACGGATTTCACAATCCATCATGGGGGCCGACATGACCTGCAACGACATGCTAACAGTGAGAAACACAGGCAGAATTGCAAGCATGCAGCTGGAAGATCTATGGTGGATTTCTTTGGACCACAGAGTTTAGCAAGTACAAAGGTGGTTGAGGCAGAGGTTGGTTTTGTGTCTCTCCTTGCTAAACACAACTTATCATTTGCAGCAGGAGAACACATCCTGAAATTTATGAAGAAGTGTGGAGAGGATCAAGATGTTCTCCGTAAAATGACATGTGGAGCGACAAAGGCAGCATGCATTGCACGGGATGTGCTGGGGCCTCATTACCAGAATGATGCTGCAGCAGCCTGCCAGAAATCACCATTCTGTGTGTATATGGACCAAAGCACAGACATGGGAGATGACAAACTGTTAGTCATCCTTGTTGGTTACCTTGATGAAAAGGCAAGCAAAAATGTGACAAGGTTCCTTGATATGCCAGAATGTGTGTCCGAACTGGACAAGCAATGTTTGATTCTTTAATGTCCAGCCTGACAAAATTTAACATTCCAGTTTCCAACATTGTGGGCTTTTCTTCAGACAATGCTGCCTAAATGATTGGAAAACACAATTCTGTGCTGTCTCGTTTAAAGGAGGTGAAGCCCACAATTGTAAACATGGGGTGTCTCTGCCACTTGGCAGATCTCTGTAGTAAGGCTGCTGTAAAAGCACTACGTTCACCAGTTGAAGAACTTGTATCAGATCTGTATTGCCATTTCAGTTCCAGTGCACAAAGACAACAAAAACTTCAGGAATTTGCTTTGTTCACAGATACTGACTCCCTCAAGATCATTAGACATGCACCTACTAGATGGCTCAGTCTTGGTAAGGTTATTAACAGAACCCTGGACATGTGGCCAGCTCTAAATTCATATTTTCTGTCTGCAGAGCCAAGGTCTGCTAAGATTGACTTAATTTCTAAAAACATGCAGAGTCATGAAGTGCATATGATTTTTATGTTCCTTAAGTATGCACTGGAACCCTTACTGGAGTTCAACATACAGCTTCAGAGCAGAGAAAGTCAGCTGCTGACACTGCATGCCACTGTGCATAAACTCCTGCAGCAGTATGCTGGCAGACTCCTCAGACCTGCATCTGCTGTCAGACTAATCAAACACAGTGATGTGTCAGTGTTGACTGACAGTAGCTGTGTTCTACCAAATGGTGAACTTCGTATTGGCTATGAAGTCAAGCAGTACATGAACAGCCATGAGGAGGATATTGCTGGCACAGTCATCGAATTTAACTTTTATAAAAAAGTTGCAGCTTTTTATGCTGCAGTGCTGCAGAAAATGCTGAAAAAGTTTCCCATGCAGGATCACTTCTGAAAGACGCTGCATTACTTATTAATCCAGCCAAAAAATTGGACATTTCTTCAGGGCTTGTCAGAGATTTGGGCTTCCATCTGAGTGTATGTGAAAATAATGTTGATGCCGAACAACTAATCGATGAGTTCACCCAATATCAGATCGAGGACACTGGGAATCTGACAGGCCCAGTAGATGGGCCCCACTCATGTGTGTCACAGTACTGGGCACACCTTCTGAGGGACCTTTGCACTGAAGGGAAACTGCCACTCTTTAAGCAGCTGATGATGAGCCTACTTTGCTTGCCACACTCTAATGCACAAGCGGAAAGGGCATTTAGTATGGTGCGGAAAGTGAAAACTGAACTGCGTCAGTCTCTGAGTGTAAAAACACTGAACTCTTTGTTGGCAATTAAAATGAATGAAGAACTGGATGTCTGTGATATTAAGCTGCCAAAACTGGTTTTAGAGGCTGCCAAGAAAGCCAGAGCAGCATACAATAAGTCTACATCAGATGTATGATAGGATGTTTAACTTGGTCTAAACTTTGTGTGAATTGCAATATGTCTGTTTACAAAAATAAAAATCACATTTACTACATGTGTTAGGCTGCCAAGAAAGCCACAGCAGCATACAGTATTACATTAAGTCTACATCAGACATATGATAGGAATAGGATGTTTAACTTGGTCTAAACTTTGTGTGAATTGCAATAGGTCTGTTTACAAAAATGAAAATCACATTTACTACATTATCTAAGTGCTGTTTCATTTACTTATGGTGTGGTTATGGTATTGCACATTAAAGGTTTTTGGATCTGAGAAGTGTGGTATTGAATGTTAGTTCTACCAAGCTCCATGGCAATGGTGCGTTTTCACGCAGTGCGAAAATAGGGTGTTCCACATTTTGACCATTTGTCACACATTGTTAGGGTCTGTGTTCCACATTGGCCACTTTAGAGGTTGAGACCTATGGCAGTAAGGACCTATTCCATTGTACTGACAAATACAGGGATGTATGCAGGCATTTCTTTGGGTGTGGTAGGAGGCAATGAGAGAGAGAAGTTTGAACTTAACTTGTCAGCTAACAGGTTTGCTCTAGTTTCAGGCTGGGTGTAAATGTTGCCATTCATGATTAACTTGCCACATTGCTGAGCATTTCTCTTGAATTCACAAACATAATTAAAAAAAGCCTTATGTTTATCATTCACCTGGAAGGCTGTCTTTGCATCATAGTTTGCTTTAGCTGATTTGACCAGCTCTCTAACTTATTTGTCTAGGACAGGTAATTATCTTTTTGCACAATTTTGTCTGTTCCTTCTTGGCTTTGGAGAGGATCTTTTCCTTTTGTTCAATAGCCTATTTGTGCTAGGGTCCACCAGGGTGGTTCATTTTTGCCAGTAATCATAGGTTTGACCCAGACAGGTGCTGCCTCCTCAATGCAGCTATGAATGTGGTTGTACAATGCTTTTGTGTACAGCTCAGAGTAGACCTCAATGTCATCCGGATTCAGAGGGGCTTGGACATTTAGTAAGCTGTTAGCTAGTTTGAGATAATTGGCCTTAGCAAAGTTTTTAACAGGTTTGGAGTTTGATTAGGGTTGTAGGTTAGTTTTAATAGTAAAGGAGATAATTTTTTTGGTCAGATCTTGCCTGGGAGGAGTTAATACATGAGATGGAGCAGCATCCCCCATGTTCACAAGTACCAGGTCTTGGATATTTGTACCTCTAGTTAGGAAACTAACTATTTGCTCCAGGGTATTTGTGTTGACAAAGTCCAGTAACCTCTGAGAAGTGAATTATGGGTCATAAGTCTCTCAGTTTATGGACGGCTAGTTGAAGTGACCCATAAGTATGGTGTTAGGCTGAATGAGGTGCAGTGGTGCAGCAGTTAACGCTGACACATAACAGCAAGAGGGTCTCCGGTTCGATTCTCAAATGTCCTTCCTGCATTCACGTGGGTTTCCTGTGGGTACTCCAGTTTCCTCCCACTTTCCGAAGACATGCATCTGGAGCATTTCTCCCTGGGCCTCCTCTGAAAATAGGCTCTGCCCTAGTCGGACTTTCCCAGTCAACAAATGTTAAATAAAATAAATAAATAAAATAAAAATAAAATGCAGATTAGGAGGTGTGGATTTCCAGACTCATGTTAGTTGATCTGTCGCTAGCAAGGATATGATAGGTAGTAGTACCTATGGGTAGTTGGGCATGGAGCAGCTCAAGCGAGTCATACTGTTGGACCAGTCTAGCTGAGTACTTGTCCTTTATGAACACTGACAAATCTCCCTTCATTTTATCCTGAGCTGAGGGGCATTAAAATGTATGAAAGGCATTGTAGCCTTTGATAGCCGGGGCACTGTCCACGGTTTCGTGACTTCACTTTCGTCTACATTCTCCAGGGTGAGGAGTGATTCCAGGAAGTGCAGTTTTCTATTTAAACTCCTAGTGCTGAGGTGCAATACTTTTAGGTGGTTGTGAGTGATTTTGTTTATGTTTGATGGTTTAACAACTTGGCACAACCTAAAAAAGGCACTATGGGAATAGATAAAGTTTTTTGCCAGTATTTGAAAGCAAAGTAGTGACAAGAGCAAACTATCTCTGGCAAAGCATCATGATTCATCGATCATGTCTTCCCAGGCTGACAGATGTTGGATTCCCCTGTTGTGATACCAAAAACTAAGCCAATTGTTGAAGTAAATCCTTTTTGCTGGTGCTGTGGCATCATCATCAGTGAAGGAAGGATGCTACTCAAGACTAAATTCATACCCGCCTGGGAGACATATTCAGAGAGCTCCATCATGTCTCTCTTCACATAGTCCAGTGAGGTATGTTGCATGGGTGATATGGTGGCTCCTGGCTCCAGACAGACAGCTCACTGTGATCTTTCTCTTGTTTAGCTTGGTAAGGGGGACATTAGTATGTCTTACAATAGAATCCCCAATAACTAGAATGTTTGGGTGTGTTGCCTTATGGGCTTGGAAGCAGTGCCACTATGATTTTTAGAGTTATGTGTTGTGTAAGGCATTGAGTGTGCACAGGGCCACTGAGAGATGCTTTTAGAAGGTCTTGGAGGTTTCGGTAGATTAGATGTGAGTACCTCCACATACAGTATGTGGGTTTATGTGTCTGTTTCTTACTGTTGATAGTGAGTGTTTTGGGTGTAACGTTGACAACCTGGTTTGCATTTTTTGTGTGTGTATGTGAGAGCTTTGCCTCCAATGACATTGTGCATCTACATCTCTCACACACTGTGCTTGTCTGTTCTAAAATAAAAGAGCTGTCAGCCCATTTCACATGGGAACTGCTGGTGGAATGCTTATTGTATGTTTATTTGATTGGCCTGAGGGCTTAACTGTGTAAAAGTCTTTCATCCTGTTGGTATAAAAGCCTTGTGTTTGCTCATCACCCAAGCAAACATGGTTTCCCATGCCTTGTATACAAGCAAATCTCTTCTGCTTAAACTCAGTTATAGAAATGCTTTCCATGGTCTTCCACTATTCATAACTGCTCAAACAGCTGTCACTTTGCACAGAGGGCAGCACCATCTGCAGGCCATCCTACACTATACTACTAAATACTCTCACTTAGACCTTTAAGTGATTCTCCCCTACCATTTCAGTCCGTTGTTGTGATATAAATAGCTAGTGGGAATCATGCAGGCTGTTCTGCTAGTTTGCAGTTAAATAGTGCTGCAGTCAGTAATATCTGGCCTGATAGCCTTATTAATCAAAGTAACAACACAGAATAATATTACTTGGTTTCTACTATGACACCCCAAAAGTCAGAATATTAAGAAACCAAAATAATAAAAACTAATGCCTGAAACTCAAAAGATTAAAACATTAAACTGTCAGAGGTTTTTGCATGGGGACAACCTCCTCAATATGGGGATAATGTCCCATACTCCTGAGCTTATATATACCAATTCCATCATCACACCAGTTTAGAGTACAGAAAAATCTGCCAGAACAAAGGAACCACTCTCTGAGTGATTTGTGTACCACCAGTGATTTCTTGTGGAAAATAGACACCATCATTGTGTTACTCTGCATATTGTGTTTTAGACAATTGACAGTCAGGCAGTTTCATCTTGGTCCCCTATAGATATACCCAATATCACTATTTGATCTTCTGACTGTTATTTACAACCCCTAAAGGGTCTTATGACCTCAGCTGCCAGAATTAAGTTAACTACGAACAACAAGAAAGAAGATAGTGCATAAACAAACAGAGTCAAACTAAATATTAAGGTGCATAAATTAAAAACATTTTTAATTTATAGTTTGTGCAATGACTTTTTAGCTTAATAAAGTAGTGCTACTGAAGTTCGTTGGAGGTGAAATGTGTGGTTGTTTACACTCGCATTAAACTTTCCTAGCTATCTTCATTGTTAGCGCATTCAAGAATTAAATGTAGTCATTAGCACACAGAAATTTCAGCTAAGCAGTTTTATTATCACATCGTCATTCCCTGCAGTGGGGAGTAGTGAGTCAACATCCCCGATATGACTTCATTGTTCACACATGCAGAGAGCATGCAGATTTCATCTCTCCTCTTCTCTCACACTGAAGTGTGAATTTAATAGCTAGGGCTCTGTGAAATATCAGCAATGTCTGTGAATCTGTAGCTGTTTGCATATGTATATAGTTTTTGCTTTTGCATTGTGAATTTGTTTTTCCATTCCTAGCTTCTCACAAGTCAAACAACCCCCAAATGTTAGGTAATTTACTTTTAAAAGATATAATTTTAAGCAGGTTCTTGTGCTTATTTTTATATTTTCATATAAGTAACTGTTAACTGAGTAGCTTTGCTTGGTGTTCTGAATGTGTTTACAGTTTACACCCATCTCTCTTTCCTGTGTCTTTTAGTAGCAAATTCATCAGTGTATCTCCAGATAAAATATTACACTGTGCCTCTATGTCTAGTTTAAAGTCAGCATTTTGCTTACTAATTCTTATCATTTCAGTCAGGTTTGCAGTGTTGTTTCAATGCCCTCAATACACTTTGAGGCATCACTGCTTCACTTTTCACTTTAACAGTACCAACAAACAGGTCATTTTCATATTTCTGTTCATGTAGGGTTTTTTTTTTGAACACACTAGTCTTTCATGTTAGAAAAGGGATCCTTCTACCAAGGACTCTGCAAAACTGGATAAAAACAAGACAATGTTTCATTTCATGCTTACAACTACACCTAGTATATGATGCTTGAATTTCAAATGCCTATAATTTCTGTATACCTCATTGCCCTGTTTCTTGTCTCTATTACTCTCACCTAACGTCTCATTTTTTGCCTTTTTATTTGACTCATTCTATCTTATACTTAACAATTTCCCCTTTTAACTGTGCGTTTGTAATTCAATTTGCTGCACATATATCCAAAACTTTTGATAAGATCCATTATTAGGGCCCTATTCAGAAAATGCAATTTTTAATGGAGTAGAGCTGGTACGTAGTATACCCACATCCCAAAGCACTTAGCAATTTGTAAAGTACTGTACATAGTAGGGACAAGAACATGTCCTTGGTCTCATCATAATATGTAGGTACTGGACTCTGTTCATGCAGTACCTATCCAAACTACTCCCATCTACTTATTTACAATTCCTTAAGGCAGCATCATTAAAATACTTCCTGGTCCCAGTAGGATAACATATGGATTAGTAGCTGCTTACTTTATAATGGTACTGCACTTGGCACTTCCTTCCCTCCTTAACATACACTGCTGAGCAGCATATTGTATCTTACAAAAATAAAACTCTGCTGCATCCATACATGCAGCAGAGTACTGCATAGTCCAGGCAAATCTGTCTCTTTGACCTAACCCTTCTCTCCCCCACACAAGAATGCTGTTGAGCTACTGCCTATGATAGCTGAGACAGCACCAGTTCCACCTCATTACCAGTATATAGTAATGATCTTAACTTTCCCACCACTCCTAATAACTGTAATATCTTCATGAATCATATTCAGGAATGGTGGTGGAGAACAGAACAGCAAACCATACCGTATCTACCATATTTCCCCGAAAATAAGACCAGGTCTTATACTTTTCCCCAGCTGAAATACGCATTAGGGGTTATTATCATGGGATGCCTTATTTATCCCCCCCCCCGTACAACAATCTACATTTATTAATTTATTCATGTACAAAAATCGACATTTATTCAAGTACATAAATTAACATTTATTTGGTACTCTTCCGTTATTGGGCAACTTCTTCTAAGTAATGCGTTAACAGTTGTGTGAGAATTCTACATAAACAGTGCAGCAAACATTTCAACTTCAGAATAGCTGCACCTTGGCTTTCACAGTGCAATATTCCATGCTTAACAGAAAGTGCAGAAAAATCTCAATATATGTGTATTGGAGGAGGGGAATGAAACAGGTGAATAACTGCCACTTTTTGAGTGGTGATGCTTTCTTTATTCCTTACCCAAACTGTAAGAAAAGAATGATGGAAAGTAATAAAAATGAAGTCTGGGAACTAGTGGCCTTACTTTGTAATTACCCCTTCATAATGAAATGTTACCTTAATACAATAAAGTCAAAAAACTGACAAGAGCTTGCTGACAGCTGAAAGCCAAAGCAATCCATTCTGTTGCCCCAATAACAGAAAAGTTATTCAAATACAGTCATGTCATATTCTTCTGGAACACTGTCATAAGTCTCCAACCCCCGAATTCTGGCCTGAATTTCTTGCGACTCCATTTCTTGTAGAACCACTGGCCCCAATCTGCCATGCCTAGCAATAGAGTTCTCCTTAAATGAGCACTGCTTGTCCATGTAGCCTGCTCATAGTGCATTGGCAACACAGCTGTCAGTAATTTTATCCCATGAATTCTTCACCCAAGTCACGACCTCTTGCAGGCTAGGCTTCACAAAGTTTCCACACTGATTTCTCTCGATTCTATTTTCAATGTAGTCATTGAGTTCCATGCGCAAATGGTCTTTGAATGGTTTGTTTATGCAATATCAAGAGTATGGAGATAGGCAGTCATTCCTACGGGAATCATTATTTGATCTATTCTTCTCTGTGCAAGGAAGTTCTTTATGTCTTTAGCGCAGTGAGTGCTGGCCAAATCCCAGACTAGCAGACCTCTTCCACCACCTCGCAAAACAAGTGGCAGCATTACATCGACCCACTTCCTTATAACTGTTTGTGTGCACCAGGCTTTTTCAGTTTCAGGAATGTAAATGCCTGAAACACGTTCAGTCTTATCTTTCTTGCCCTAACTAATGACCATCTAGACGAATTGCCAAAATACAGGTAACGTACACTTTCATAACCAGTGGAGGGAATGTAGATTGACGAGGCACCCCTCTGATCAATTGTTGTTTGAGATCCTTGGCCCATAAACACTGCAGTTTCATCCATAGCAATCATATTGGAGAGTTGGTATTTAGAAAAGTATATGCCATCAACAAAGGACATGAATGCAAGTGCACGTTTAATAACTTCAGTATCTTCCAGCTTAAACAGTGTTGTTGATCTTCTTAGAAACAGTTCATATTCGCTGAAGAAAGCCATCCAGCCAATCTTGTGATGCTTTGAATTCTTCTGTGGATATTTTTAACTGTGGTGCCATTGCAAGGGCAAATGCTTGAATATCAGCCCTGCACACAACCAAAGCCTTTGCTCTCCTGTTAGCAATCCATTCACAGATGATGTCTTCCAGCTCAGGAAATAATGGTTGCCGACCTGGTCCACACTTGCACTTCTTAGCAGTTCCTTCATCGGCCTGTTGACTGAGGTTATCATATGCTGCTCACCATTTTCGGACTATTCAGAGATCCAACTTCTTCTCTTTGCAGAATGCCATCAGATTCTTTCCCCGGGAGTCCTCCATGATTCCTTTCTTGTACTCGACAGAATAGCTCTTTCTTTTTTGCACTCATCTTGTCTGGGAGGGGGGGGTTAATTGAAGACTTATGAGACAGGAGTGGCAACACAAAATGGCGATGGTTAAGAAGACACAACCACACCCGTTCGTTATCAAGTGCGCACGTTTTACGTGCGTTGTCTGTACTTTGACCAGTCAAAGTACAGATCTCAACCGTCAAGTGTGAGCGAGGATTAGGGTTACAGTAAGAATCATGGAGGACTCCCGGGGAAAGAATCTTATGACTTTCTACAAAGAGAAGTAGCTGGGTGTCTGAATGGTCTGAAAATGGCGAGCAGAGTACAATAACCTCAGTCAACAGATGTCAATAATATTATTATTTTATAATTCAACACATCTGTCGTGTGTTGTTGTTGATCTTAACTGGGGCTTATTTTTGGGGTAAGGCTTATATCATGACCACCCCGGAAAACCATGCTAGGCCTTTTTCTCTGGTTAGGTCTTATTTACAGAGAAGTACGGTATGTACAAAAGTAAGAAAAACATGCTTTTACAGAGATGCTCTTTACTGTGTTATGCTGCACTGTCATACAAAACAGCATGGTACAGCAGCTATTTGGCTTATGGGGTGGGAATGAATTGGGTGTCAGAGTACATTGTACACCACTACATTCAATGTTTTCCTCTGCATAAATAATAAAGAACAGTTACCTTTGCACATCAGTGTTGTGCACTACAAAACATGTCTATGAATCATGATAAAAAAGGGAAACATACAAGACATAATGCAAAGAGTGTTTTACACCTGTGTATAGTATGTTAATGAATACCAGGTCCTTTCTCTTAATAACCTGCCTCTTATTTGATTATTTTTTATACCACAGCCTATTTGGTCTTTTATTAATGAATTACACAACTCCACAGATTCGTGGTCTTTGGCTCACTTCTTCAGCTTATGAATATAAGTATCTGTAATCTTTGTAGGACCTTTTGCCTTTGTAAAGGAAATTGCAAACAAATCGCAAATTTAGTTGTGGTTCAAAATAATTCATGAAGTTCTCTTTTAACTGCTGCTTTTTTATTTTCTCTTAGGAAAAAGTAGAAGTGTTACAGGTTTCTTCCACAGCAACATATACAACTGCTGCATAATGTAACCTATTCAAGATCCTTGATGATTCAGCTTCCAGGTAGGAACAACTTGAATATTTGGTTCAAAAGTTTAAATTCTCTGCTAAATCACCTTCCAGAGAAAGAGTTCCTGGTGGTTGAAGACTGGGCATTTTCCACTAAGAATTGTGCTTCTGTGCTACCAAACACATACACACTTGAGACTTAACAGATTTACTAACTTCTTCAAATATTTTTCACTTCTCCAGACATATGGCATATGTTCCACTTCTGATACCTGGATGTCCTTGAAGATTTTTTTAATGTCCATTAAACATAATGGTTACTGGGAATGAGCTTCTAACATCCACAAGATGTTTATTCAGAATGAAACTCGAGAAAGAATGTACACAACAAAACATGCACATTCCCTTCTGCAAGGTATTAGCTTTTAAAAGCTATATTGTCCATATATTACAGTACCTTTGACAGAGGCTGAGACATAATACTCATATGGCAGTAGTAATTCTTATTCATAAAGTACCAGCACATTATCAAACTAATGCTTTTTTATATTTTTTTCTGAGAGCATTTTGCTCAGTTTATTTCAATGTTAAAATGTGTTTTCTTTTAGCAGTCATTACTAAGAATGTACTTTGTTTGGATTTGAACTTTCTATGAAAATTAATGCAACCATAAATGCTTCTAACTCTTTCATAAAAGTGGGGAGGAGACTCAGGGCAAATCATGAACAACCTTCAGCTTTATTGCAGAAGGGTTTATCCCTTCCCTGTCCAGCACATGCCCCAGGTATTCAGTTTGTGATTCAGCAAACTCACATTTTGATCTTTTAACTCTCACTCCAAGGTTATGCAATCTATGCAGTACTTTATGTAGGTTACTGAAATCCTTGCTTTCCTTCTGTCCAATGAACATCAAAGCATCCACATATATCGTTACATACTACATATCCCCAAGTAAGTGCTTCACTGCTGTCTGAAAAGTAGATGATGCTGAAGTCACAGTGACTGTACCTTGGAATTCAGAAATGTTTTTTTATGCCTCAGTAAACAAATTTGCATGACAGGCAGTGGCGGTTACTGTGGGGACAATTCAGAGATACACTGAGTGCAGGGAGATGGGGACATAAGAAATCCTATGGCCTGCATACTGTGCTGGTATACTGATACAGCAATGAGCAAGATTAGTAAAAAGAGTGCAGTTACAAATACAAATGATGTAAACAACACATATGCCTCACTGACAGGCTAGCTTCAGTCTTAATAACCACAGTAAAATCTTGTTGTTAAAGGAATCAAATTATGGAGATATGTATGTGGTAGGTGCTTCACTAATAAACATGTATTGTAACAGGCTGTACTAACTGCCAGTGGTCACAGTGTTATACAGCATTGCCCTTAGTGGCATCATGTCTTCCATCCACACTTAACATATTTGTGGACCATTTCTGTGTGGCTGTAGCCACTGTGCAGGGGCTGGTCAGGGAGTGTCACCTTCATACACAGACAAGTGGGATGCATGCAGTACCTATCCCTGTGGATATCAATGTATTTGTGGCTTTAAGAGTATGAGGTACAGGGACCTTTCAGTGACTGGCAGTTGACATGGTGGGTATATGCTGGTATGTTTTAACACAGTATTGTACTGTGTGTGTAAGAATGGTGGGGGTGGGTAGGGAGACTGGGGTGGGTTGGCATAATGCTAAAGGGCTTTACCTCACAAATACAAGGTATATGGTTTAATTCTGATCTCTGGTTATTGGCTTGGCTTGTAATAGTCTGTAGACTGATAGCCTAATATTTAGGGGTAGGGGAGGGGTTGGCACAATGGCCAGGGAGGGATCAGTGTCTCCATCATGGTGTGTGTGTGTGTGTGTGTGTGTGTGTGTGTGTGTGTGTGTGTGTGTGTGTGTGTGTGTGTGTGTGTGTGTGTGTGTGTGTGTGTGTAGTGGTAGGCCGTATGGAAATCTGATTGTGTGTGTGCTGGAAAATAGACTCAGCAGATGTTGCAGCAGTGTGGCAGGATGTGACAGACAGGTTGAAGGCAAACACAAGTATGCACCAATCCATGGGAGTGCCTTCTCCTGGGAGGTACATAGGCACTATTCAGATGATTCTGAGAGGGACTGCTCCATGAACATAATTGGTGGCCCTTGCCATGTAGCAACTCGGAATGAGCACCACAGCTGCATGGGCCTCCACACTGTAAGGTTCTTCCCTAAGCAACAGATGGCAGGGTTGAAGTGGTGGCACTATGTGTGCCTGACTGTGGCCTCCCCTTCCGCAAGGCCCTCACCACTGGAGACACAGGTAGATCAACCATGGGAACTGCATCAGCCATGATGCCTGGCTGCACTGGGACACCTATTTTGTGCAAACTCCCTGTGTCACATATTTATGATATTTCATATGTAGCCCCTGCCCTCGTGGAGGATATCCTTGTACAACACCTACCAGCTCAGCAAGGACTGTGGTGTTGTCAGCCTGTTTCTTCTTTATGGCTCTATACATAAGCCGGGTTATGGTCATTCAGACAGCTAGCTCAGATAGTGGACGTTACTGATGGCATGCAAAGCTGCCAGTGTGACAACCAACCATATCTTTAGCTTGCTCAATGGAGAATGTGGCAACCAAAGGGGAGTGTACCACAAAGAAAGACATAATTTCCCAGGTAGATCTATCTGTGGTATCCTGTCAATGTGTGCTTTCCTGTTTTTCTGGCGTGGGTTCCACAGGCGCAGAGGCTATTCCTGTTGAATGTGTTGGAGATGTAGATGTCACATCCCAGTCTCCAACACTGATATCATGACTCCTCGCCATACTGGAATTTAACTACTGTCATTATTAGAGCCTGAAGCATCTCCATTATCTGGTCATGGCATATCTATAGTGAAGGAATCTGATAACACTTCACCAGTGCAAACACCAGAACAAATTACCTACACTAACTAAGACCCATCACTAATACCTGTTTCCCTGAATGAATGAATACTGACTAATATGATGACATGGCAGAGCAGTAAGTAACATATTCTGTGCTGGTGGTCTTGACATCTGAAGTGCTGATATTCCTGGGAAAATATGTAGTTATGCTTTTAACCTGTACTAACTCCACATTTACCCACTATGCTGATACTTGCTCATATCAAAACACACCCACCTGAGGCATCTCCAATATCTTCTGGGTGGTTGAGTTAGCTCCTCCTCAAGTTCCAGGACTTCACTATGAAATGTAGAGATGTCAAGATCCCCCTCTTGCAGAAACATCAGGAAATCCTCCATCTCTATTAAAAGTGGGTTGGTCGATGGGCCTCCTCCTGCTGTTCTCAACTCCTGCACCACCAGGCAGCACTTAGCATGTCAGCGGTCTAGGATCTCACTTACTTGTAATTCTTACCCTGGTCACTGACAACACTGATAGCCACATCCCATCAGGCACAGTCACAAAAGGACTGGTATTATTTAAAATAGTCAGCCAACAACCATGGAATTGGACAGCCTGCATCAAGATCTCATTCTCTGCATGGGAGAACTTGTATTTATGTTATTTGTCATGCTTGTACATTCTGCCAAGGAATAGAGAAGAAAAAGTATGTAAGAACAGTCACATCCTTACCTGACATATGCCTATGCAGATATAAACTGGAGGGCGCCTGTGCTCTATCGCCACAGAAAATATCACACATATTTGATGAAAAGAACAGGGTTTTGCATCCTGCCAATTATGTGGCACAGTACACCACTCATAAGAAAAAAAAGAAGAAGCCTAAACAGGAAGATATTTGAAATACAGACTGCACTTTGCATCCACATGTAGTGACCTCTGACAGTATTCCTCAAATGAGTAACATTAATGTTACACCTCCCACTGGGTGACCATGCATAGGCCATAGACAACAATAAAATCTGTTAAAACAGCACATACAAGCTAACAACTGCATTAGGGGGTTGCAATCTGGACATGGTTTCAGACCAAAACAGTAGATGTGGCAGATTTTTGTGCTAATACAACTATGGCTAGTTTGCACATGTACACAATAGCAGAATACTATATGCACTATTCTGTATTTTCTTACTGCACACAAACACGTACTCTTCCGTGACACTGTAGCCCACTGATGACCATATAAACTCCTCACCCTGTATGCATGAATGTACCTCTAAGCTCCAACATAAGCACACATTTAAGATTGCCATAGTTCCATTGCATTTTATAAATAATAATGGTAAGGTAACAGGTACTGTCATGTTTTGGGATACATGCATACTTTTAAAACAAATAACCTTCAGTAAGCTACCTGCTTTGCTCACTTTGAACAAGGTTAAGAAGCTGCTGGATTGCAATTTTCCAGAGTGCAATAAGACCCATGGCAGCCACAAGGGTTTATATCATGAAATTTCAAGCTTCTAACGTGGCATTTACACTAAGCAAACTATAATGCCCAACAGGGTGGGCATTATAAGGGAAAAAAACAGACCATCGAGGGGTGTTATGAGGTCTGATGCCACAGGCAGAGGGCCTTTCCATCCCTAGAAAATCATTTATTTCCCCCTTAATGCTGACCCTGGAGGGCATTATTGCACTTAGAAAATAGGCTTGCCATTAAATTGGTTTGCAGTTGTTTTATTAGTAGTAATCACATTTTCTTTTTATATGTTTGGCGTGAAATAGTTCCTTCACCTAATGTTTAATAGTGACTGTAAGATATATAGTTGTTGCTGGAGGATATATTTAACATCCAAAATATTCATAACTACATTATGTTAGTTTATAAAGTAGACTCTCATACACACACACACACACACACACACACACACACACACACACACACACACACACACACACACACACACGCACACACACACACACACACATGCATGCACATACACACAGTCACACTTATATTCATATTCACTCACAGCCACAACACTGGATTACTTTTGTTTTATTTTGCTTTGTTTGCTAAACATATCTTTTAAAGCCGCTGTAAGTGAAGGGAAAATAAAATGCCAAACACACATAACTGCACTGCAGTAATTTTTAGTTAGCCAGCTCTTCTGTTTCAGTTTTATTTTATGTTATTTTAGTTCTTTTGCTCAGAAAATGTCCATGTTTACATGCCAGCTGTTTAGGCTAAGCTTTACATCTGCTTAAAATGCTGCCATGAAGCCAATGTCTTGATAGATTTGCATATTAATACCTTGTTGTACATTTGTTCTCCAAAAGGGTATAATTTGTGCAACCTGTCCATTTTCTAATAGAACAGTAACAAATGAGTGTTCCAATATGGCTGTTTTTACTCAGTGCTGCTATGAGTTAAGCCATGCTGAGAGGCTCTATTTCCTACATGCACTCCCATGATCATGTGCAAACCCATCAAAAAAGTATGGGTGGGTCAATAATCTCTGTAGAAATGTAGAAAAAATAGAGTGGTATTGCTACCTATAGAGCTGTTACACAACAAAATTGCTGTCATTGTTCTTAAAGATGAGGCTACTACACGCATTCCAAGTTAGAGTTCACACCCCACCACCATCATGCCATGATATTCACTTTTGCTCTAAACAATGGTGGCACAACAACTGGTCATGCTTAACATGTACCCTGTGCTACATGTCACATGCCAAAGAAATCAGTAGGCATGAATGCAACAGGTTACCATAGTTCTCTGAAATACAACTTGGTGAATTATCATGGCTTCCAAATATACCGAGTTTGCTAGGGCTTTCCAGCGATGCAGAAAAGAAATCAACATTTTTTTGTACTTGCTGCACAGAGACCACCAAGAGTACCTGACAAGGAATACTTATGAGGGTCACAAATACAGAGTGGATGCCTGGCATAAATGTGTAAGGAGGTGTCATCTTGACCTTCTCTGGTGGGAAGAAGAGTTCGTAGCGACGGCACCTGAGATACATTGGAAGGACTGGTACAACTTGCCTGCTCAACAAATTGTTTTATATGTTTAAATAGACACACGCACATACATATGTGAGTCTACTGATAATGCGCAAGGGGACCCAAATGTTGATGTTCCCAATGCCGCCCACAAAAGATCAACTTTGCAAATGACACACTACTGTGTATACACCAAGCAAAAATCCCGGTGCATCCAAAACAAAAGTTTAAAAAACAGCAGGAAAAAATGTTTTTTGCAGGGAAGCGAAATGTACACACAATGTTTTTGAATATGAAATATTCCATTTATAATTTCTTCCTGTTCCTTCTTCTCTTTTTACAGCTCAGGTGTCTATCAATGAGAGCCCTCTTCTGTGTCAGTGAAAAGAGAGCTCTTCCAGGTGAAGGGGTGATTCTGATTGTTTCTTACAATAAGTTTGAGTACATTTTAGTATGTGGCTGCCAGTATGTCTTCACAGTGTCAGACTGAATTCCTTTATCAATGTTACCACCTAGCTTTAGGATTGCCTATTATGTACTGCATGTGTTTCATAGATACACATTTCAAGACCATAATTAGTGACCTCAGTGGTGACATACACTGGTAGCAATGGTCTTCAGACACTGACAAGTATGTCACTGTACACAGGAACTCTATAGCCCGGCGTGCTGCAGTGTAAGCTTGGCTGATGTACTACACTGGACTGACAGAGAAACAAATGACAAGACAAGTGTAGCTGCATGTAGCACCATCATGTAATATGTAACATGTAACACAGAGGTTATTCAATCTGTCTCTTGAACCTACTAAGTTTCTTTGAAAAGGTTATAGAGGCTGTAGACATGGGGTCACTCTATACATGCTGCTTATCTTAATCTGGCCAAAGCTTTTGATACGATCAGCTATGCCAATATTATTGACAGATTAGACAAACAATGTAAATCCCTACAATGTCCACCAGATTACAAATTACTAAACTGTTCCTTCAACAGCTGGAATATGCACATACTTTTTGTACTGAAAATGGTCTCAAGATAAATGTAAAAAAGGTCAGCACAGTAGTATCTGACAAAGAAACCCTGCTCTGATCTCAGATAAGTGAAACTCCTCTTTAAACAGCTACAGACATAAAAGACCTTGGCAATTATGTGGACAAACCTCTCTCATTTGATTGTCATGTTTCCACCAAAATCAGGAAATCCTTCTAAATTTCTAAAAGAAGAAAAATAAGTCATCATGCCACTGTGCTCTTCTCTTATCAGACCCTTTACCGAATACAGTATACCCTTTGGTCTGTTCAAATCCAAATATATCATTCAGCTGGAAAGGTCCCAATGATTTTTAGCCCACCCCCAAAATATAAAAAAACTAAAGGTCTTAAATCCTTCAACTATCATGATACTCTGCTCTTGTAAGACCCCACATTGAATATAGTACCAATTCAAGCATATCGATCAGCTGAAAAGGCCCAGATAATGTTTACCCCCCCCCAAAAAAAAAATGTAAAGGCCAGTATTTTTAAGTATTTTTCTTTCGATTATTTGCTAAGTTTTTCTGCATAGCTGCCTACTTTGAGCATTTTCTGGCTTGTTAAATTTGATTTCTGCATTGGTAACTGTATTTAGAACACAACCTAGAGCTGTTTACTGAATTTCCTGTTTGCACTTATTTTTAAAATCGTTTTTTTTTTCTTAAAACTTGCATTTTATCTGTCTGTGGCCTAGCACTCAAGTGTGGGGTCATTTACTGCACTGTTATAACTTGTTGATACTTGTGAACCTCTGCTATCTTTAAAAAAAAACAAAAAAATCTTGCTTTTTCCCACTTTTCTGAGATTTAAAAAAGTTCAGTTACAGGCTTGCTGTTCTGAACTGTTTGTAAGTTTCTTGGAGGCCATTTTTTGCTTGGGCTAAAGGGAAGTCTCTCTGTTCATCAGTGGCAGTGATAAACATTGAGCAGCCTGCCTGCCCTGTGGGAGTGGTTACTGCCTTGAAACTGTAGTTTTATTGGCCAATTTGGGTCAATTCCAAACTCCTTGATCTCCCTCTCTTAAAACCAGATTGCCTCATGGTTTTGGTGTCTTTTCAGACTTGTTGGCTGTTGGGGAATCACCCACCAAGAGGAGAAAACGCTGAGAGAAGAAAGGAGCCACTTTTGAGATTTTAAGTATTTTTCTTCAGATTATTTGCTAAGTTTTTCTGCATAGCCGCCTACTTTGAGCATTTTCTGGCTTGTTAAACTTGATTTCTGCATTGGTAACTGTATTTAGAACACAACCTAGAGCTGTTTACTGAATTTCCTGTTTGCACTTATTTTTAAAATCGTTTTTTTCTTAAAACTTGCATTTTATCTGTCTCTGGCCTAGCACTCAAGTATGGGGTCATTTACTGCACTGTTATAACTTGTTGATACTTGTGAACCTCTGCTATTTTTAAAAAAACAAAAAAACTTGCTTTTTTCCCACTTTTCTGAGATTTAAAAAAGTTCAGTTGCAGGCTTGCTGTTCTGAACTGTTTGTAAGTTTCTTGGAGGCCATTTTTTGCTTGGGCTAAAGGGAAGTCTCTCTGTTCATCAGTGGCAGTGATAAACATTGAGCAGCCTGCCTGCCCTGTGGGAGTGGTTACTGCCTTGAAACTGTAGTTTTATTGGCCATTTCGGGCCAATTCCAAACTCCTTGATCTCCCTCTCTTAAAACCCTCTTTTGCGCAGTTTTGCGCGTTTTTGTGCATAGCACAACAACGGGCAGCGCCGACTAATTGGGTTTAAACTATTCCTGGCTCCACGAAGTCTGCTCTTCACTTTTTCCCTTAGAACTGCTCTATCTCTCAAATTAAACACCATATTCTCATTCTAAGGCCCTTCACTGGTCCAAATAAGTAATCTTACAAGTTAGCACTATTAAACCATAAGCACTACTTACTCTTATACTCTCTATGATTACCTTGACCCCTATTGGTCCGTCTTAATTCAGTTTCCCTATATTACTCTAGCATGTCCAAAGGTCAGTCAATGGTTTCCTCTCCAGTCCAGCTGGTGAATCTGGGAATTTTGAGGCAATGTTACAACTGTCTCATGTACACGGAGAACTCTCTCCTCCTCCAAACAGGTTCAAATATATGTGAGAGATGCAACCATATAGCCAAACTGGAGGCTGAGCTCTCTCATCTCAAAATTGGTGAAACCAGTCAGGAGGAGAAGGTAACCTCACACAACACAATTCCAGTATCACATAGCCCCACCACATCAGCGAACCAAACACATAAATACACAAAAACATACTCAGAGGCTCTAAATAAAAATCTACCTAAGCAACAGAGACCTCCAAAGCAGACATCCAAGCAAACGCTACCCCAAAACAAAACACGCACAACACATAGCCCACAAAGTCAGTGTGCCAAGCAGCCGCAGCCCTTAAGGCTGAATAACACACCTGATACTCTTGTAATGGGTGACTCTATTGTCAGACACACTGACGTCCCGCTCACCAGGCTGAACAAAGAGAAGGTCACAGTGAGCTGCCTGTCAGGCGCTAGGATCCACCACATAACACAAGCACTCAGGTCACTCCAAAGCGAATACAAATATGACTCAGTCATCGTACATGCTGGTGTGAATGACCTGAGACGTACCTCCCTGGACTACATGAAAAGAGACATAGAGGAGCTCTCTGATCATGTAGCCCAGGCCGGTATGACCCTGACCTTGAGCAGCATCTTACCCAAACCTAGAATGATGCCACAGTACAAAGACAAAATGATCGATTTTGGCTAAAATTTTGGTGTCATTCAAAGGGGATCCAGTGTCTGTCAGCCTGGGATGACATGCTCGACAAGCCATGTTGCTTCGCTAGGGACGGCTTGCACCTGTCACCACTGGGCTTTTGGATATTGGCTCTTGCCACCCCCATAGTGCTTTTTTTAGGCAAGGCTCAAAAGTCAAACCCACCTCCATAGACAGCACAAGGAACAAGAAACTAAGGGTAATGCTGCTAAACGCCAGAAGTCTTAACCTCAAGATGCACACACTCGAAGCTCTCCTCAGTATGGAGAACATCGATATCTGTGCAGTGACAGAAACCTGGTTCAAGGCTCCAGAGAGCACCCCAGCACTACCAGGTTATACCTCATATCATGCTTTTCGGCCCCAAAACCCGGACCGAACCACAAAAGGAGGGGGAGTTTCCATATTTATCAAGGATATCCACACCTCCAGGTTAGTGGCATTGCACGAAGTATCGGAGATCATCCATGTGCAACTAACAGTGGGCAAGACTGCTTTTCAGTTTATAGCATCCTACAGACCACCCTCTCAAAGTCAGGAATCCCACTCGGCTTTCCTGAAAACATTGGAGAACATGAAGATCTCTCCGAACACCATTAAATTGGGTGACTTCAACTACCCAAACATAGACTGGGAGCACTATTCAAGCCCCAGCACCTTGGCCCGAAGGTTCCTGGAAATTATAAACTCAAATGCTATGGAACAACTAGTCACCACTACAACAAGAGGGGATAACATACTAGACCTGATCATTACCAACATGGGTACTCTATGCTCCATACCAGAAGTATATCCCTCATTGGTAAGATCAGACCATAAATTAATTTCACTGGATATCCACATTCCGACCCTACCCCCAACCCAGAAAACCACAGTGAAAAACTTCTCAAAATGGACTTCTCACTTCTCAAAACCTAAGTAGAATCCTTCAAGGCCCCAGGGCCAGTGGAAACTATGGCCCAAACTGCAGAATCCTATATAAACGCATTCTACGGACATCTCCAGGAATGCATGGATCATGCTATCCCAAACAAAACCAAGACCCAATCATCCAAAGGCAGGCATCCAGTCTGGTGGACCCCAGCCATAAATAAACTGTACAACAGAAGGAGGAAGCTACTACATGATAGAGCAAAATCCCTAATAGGGAAAGCAGCTCTGATCAGTACTAGCAAAAAATTACGATCCCTCATAAAATCCTCCAAGGCCAGCTTCGAGAGAAAAATTGCACAGGACACTAAAGACAATCATAAGGCTTTTTTCAGTTATGTTAGGAACCTGGGATGCAACTCCCAGACTTGTTCTGAAGATTCTAAACGACAAAAAATACACTGAACCCACAGACATCACCAATATCCTGGCAGACAGGTTCAGTACAAACTCCCCACCCCCTGCCCCCCAAAAGAGCAAGTATCTATCCCGGCAGAGGGCTGCCTCCCAAACATCTCTGATGCTCAGGTGAAGGCTGCCCTCTCCAAAGCAAAAAACACTGCTTCCATGGGACCAGATGGCATCCCGGGTTGCGTCCTACATGAACTCCAAGAAGAACTAACCCCTCAAATAAAACAGCTGTACAATCTCAGCCTCACTAAAGGATATGTGCCCACAGAATGGCGTACAGCAACAGTGGTCCCACTCCACAAAGGTGGAGCCTCTACGGACCCTGGAAACTATCGCCCCATAAGCCTGACTAGACTAGTCTGCAAGGCTATGGAGAGGATCATCATGGAGCTCATAAACAAAGACATTGGGGACCTACAGACACTAGATCCTACCCAATTCGGCTTCGTCAAGGGCAGATCCTGCCTTTTGAACCTGGTCAACTTCTTTGAAACAGTCACCAAAGCCATAGATGAAGAGAAGGTAGTCCACACAGCCTATCTGGACCTAGCAAAGGCATTTAACACAATACCCCACTCGGGCATCATAGATAAGCTATCCAGCTTAAATATAAACCCCTATGTCACAAGATGGGTCACAAACTGGCTCAAAGACAGAACCCACAGAGTGAGAGTTGCTGGAGCCATGTCAGACTCGAAACCGGTCACAAGTGGCATCCCACAAGGTTCTGTCCTGGGACCGCTCTTGTTCGGTATATACTTTTCCGAGGTTCAGGCCAACGTGGGAGGACTATGGCTCACCAAGTTCGCAGATGACTGCAAACTGGGTGCCATAATCAACTCTCCAGCTGACACAAACATCCTTCAAAAAGGTCTCACAGAGACAGATAACTGGTGCCAGAGCCATGGTCTAAAGCTAAATGCCAAAAAGTGTATAGTCATACCCTTTGGCAAAAACAATGTGCCCACAAATTACCACATAGGCGGTAACCCATTAAGTACAGAGAAAGTAATTAGGGATCTGAGGACCCAAGTTGATAGCAATCTCTCCTTTGACAACCACATTGCCAAAGTGGTTAGAAAGACCTTCTACATAGCACCTCATCATGAAAGGATTCACATCTAGATCAAGAGAGGTAATCGTGCCCCTTTATTCATCCCTCATCAGGCCTATCATAGAATATAATGCCCCTTTTGGGATGTACCTTACCCGACAACTGCAGCAATTAGAAAGACCCCAAAAGTACCTCACCAAGAGGATCAAGGGATTCAAGCAGATGCCATATGCTGCTCGGTTAAAAAAACTCCAGCTCTACTCAGTTGCATACCGCCTACTTCAAGGCGATCTATGCCTGACATATAAAGCTATGTCCAACCCAGAATTAATGGACATGCTCCACCTCAGTAAATCTAAATCCCTTAGAGCCACACGCTCGAGGGACTTGAACCTTAGCACAGAAATAAATAGAACTTGCTGGAGGGACAGATTCATAACCCAGAGGCTCCCTTCACCCTGGAATAGAATTCCAATTCATGTTAGGCAGAGCACCTCACTGAATCTCTTCAAGAAGAATCTTGATGAGTGCATGGGGGATTGTAGGTTTGTCCCGAGGATTACATCCGTGTCACTATTAGACAGAGGCACAGTAAACTAAACCTTAAAAAGGGCACAGTATACTCAAATCAAGGGGTGGCGTAAGCCAAACAAAATCGGGCTAGGCTTGTAATTGCCCCAGGGCAGATAGCCTAGTATGAACCTATGAAATCTTTCAATTACTGTGATAGATTAGTACAATTAGCTACCAGCTGCTTTGAGGTGACCTGTGTCTCACTTTTCTGTTTTGAAAGATCCAGTCCTAGTCAGCCTATTTCTTCATAAAATCAGCAACTCTACAAACACCAGTAGCAGGGACCTACATTTTCACCAAGTGAACAAGATTCACTGGAGGTGTAAGTTCCTAACTCAATATTAACTCAGTCTATGAAATAAGCTATCACACGCCAAGAAGAAACTTTCAAACTGCACAAACGAAAAAATAGCTGCAGGAAGCAGTCCAGACAGTACACTCTCTTTCCCGCTTCAGTTGAAATAATGGATCTCCACTTATCTGCTGTTCAAATAGTCTGAGGAAGTTTTCATATAACAGAAAACGAAAACCGCTTAACATTACTACTTGCTTTTAATTTAACCATTTGTACCATCAGTTGGATCTGCTTAACCATTTGTACCATCAGTTGGATCCGCTTAATGTTTTATTAAACTATTTGAACAGCAGATAAGTGGAGAGCCGTTATTTCAACTGAAGCGGGAAAGAGAGGGTACTGTCTGGACTGCTTCCTGCAAATAAGCTATCACTACAGATCAAGCAAAGTACCACTTTGTCTGCCTTTATGTTTTGTCTTGATGCTTGGATGAGTAAACACAAATTCACACCAGGGTTCTCATTTACTGCCCTGCTTGATTTTTGAGATGAGCACTATTAAACGCTGCTAAGAAACATTAGGTGTGTCTGTTTAAAAGTGCATATGGCTAGTTATCTTAAGGCCTCTGTGATCACTTACTTAGTATTGTTCCAATGCTTCCTATGTCCCTACTTGGAGAGAAACATGCCTGTATGATGATGTTGGTGTGCTGGGATAGACATTTTCTCTTTGTTGTTCGTGTGTGTGTGTGTGTGTGTGTGTGTGTGTGTGTGTGTGCGCGCACCAGTGACACAGCTGAATCACCAGCTCCTCACCAGTCCCAGCCTTCCCCTGTGTCCACTCCACCTGGCTCCAGACTTCCATCCCTATTAGGTGTGCTGGGGGCAGGCAGGAAGCCACCCCTGTGGTCTCTGGCTATTGCTCACTGGAGAACACAATTTTTTTCCAGCTTGTCCCTGCCTTCACTACCCCAGCCAATGCCCAGTTAGGAGGGTGCTCAGGTGCTGACTGACCTCTCACTGGGAATTGCACAGGCAATGTGACAAGGATACAAACCCCATCCATACCACTCAACTGTACAGATTTTCACAGAATGTCCAGATTTTTGCATCATAGTTTTAGTTCGTTTTTCATAAAATTGTGGTTTTCTGGCAAATTAGTGGCAAATTATTAAAGACTGAAGTTAGAAAATAATGACAGACATTTAAGTTTCAGATTTTATACCCTTAAGAAAATTCATACTAATGCAATACCTGTTATTCTATCAACTTTCTAAGTTTGTAAGAGCAATATTTAAAAATTGACCCTATTTTGGGGTCTTTTTCCAGATTTCTTGCTCTAAGAGGTTGAGAGGTATGACCCTATCCCCCATTCTGATGTTCTCCTTCCTTGTGTGTTGTCCAATCCTTCCCATCACTACTATCCTGCCTTCATCTGCGTGTCTATAATTCCACTGTCCTTCCACCCAGAACTGTGTCATAACCTCCCCTGCTAGCTCGTCTCTGTTTTATGTTCGTTCTGAGCTCCTGCTTGTAGACCTTGCACTCCAAGCATGCCTTGTCTTTTTATCTCTCCTTCTCCAAAAAAACAAACATTGGACACCTGTCTGTAAAAAAGAAATATATACCTTTCCTCCCTCTCAACCAAACGAAGCACCACAGAAATCACAAACCAAAAGTCCAAGGTGAGGAAGCAAAGTTCATAAAAAACGTTCAATAAGGCATAAACCACAAAGGAAATACCATAGTAACAGTTTAATAGCCGCTCTTCTCACTCCCATTCTTACCTTAACATTTCCCTTATATGCTCCTCTGCTTGATAACTCCCTTTCCTACTGTCTTATAAACACATTCCACCTGTTTTAATAGCTAACAAAACAGACTTAGACATTGCTGTAGCCCTTTTAATGAGGCTAGCTGACTTTTCCACACCATACAGACCCTCAATAAGAAGCTTGGATCACTGTATAGAAACAAGACACTTTTAACCCCACTGGCTAGGACTGCAATCGCCCGATCACACCTACTCTCTACTCTTTTATATGCCTCGCCTGTACTCTCAAACCTCAACAAAACCGAACTAAGTAAGCTATCCCATAGCTACAACCATATTGCCAGATTCGCCACTGGCTCCACCTATAGAACCCACCACTGCCAGAACCTGAAACAACTAGAGGCTAGAACTGCCCACCTTAATACAATTCAATCAACTCTTAATAGCGCACAAAGTTCTGTACCACCCTGAGGATACCCCCTCACTAATAAATATTATTAAGCCATATAGCAACCTGAGATCCCTATGGTCAGCCGATAAAATACTGGTCCAAACCCACAAAGCTAATAACTTAGCTGGTGAATCCCTGTTCGCCAACTCTGTTGGCAAAACCTGAAATTTGTTGCCAAACTATATAACTCTACAATCCTCCAAAAGTCTCTTCAAAAAAAACCTCAAACAGCATCTCAAAGTGAACTGGCTATGACCATGTACCAACCCAGATTAAGCTATAAACTGATAGCATAATCAGTAATTATCATTACATGTAACTATGCCACGAAGCTCTGTATCCAATCAAACTTGTAACTGTGTCTGTCCATGAGAATTGTGAAGTCCCTATTAGGGAACACTACATAACCAATGTAAAATAACCACTTGGTTTTCATATATTCTAGTTGTTTTTTTAACTTCTTGTGTAATCAATGTATGTTTGTCTATGTGGAGCTTTTCTCCCCGGACCTCAGCTGAAAATGGGCATGTATCCAGTCGGACTATCCTGGTAAACAAATATAAAATAAAAAATAAATAAATAAATTGTAACATAGTTCATGTGCATGCACTTAGGTGTGCGTGTACTACATGTTCATGTACTTTCTTTGCATCAGCCCTAGCTGCAGTTGTGAAAGTTTCTCTTTCTTTGTGAGACTTGTCATTTCCATGGGAGAATTTTTAATTAGCAGTGGTATGGGCTGTGAAATTCCACCTGTGTAATCAATAATTAATCTTGGCCCACACTGCACTGAAAACCTGACTTATATAAGGCATACTGAATTGTATATTAAATCATTGCATACTTTTCAGTTTTTTATTAAATAATACTTGTTGATAAACGACCCCTAATGTAATCTAGGAAACATAGTTCAACTATTGAAGATGGTCATTAACTCTTCCATTCTATGTAGAGGATATGTCTAAATGTTTTCATCCTGATTTATGTTCAATTCACAATCACCACAAGTAAATATGACAATATGGCTTTTTGTTATAGGAACACCTAAGGCTACCCATTACACATATTCCACTGGACTAATGATACTTTCTCCCTCGATGCTTTCAAGTTCTTTATCTAATCATTCTTTCTTTCATTAGAAATGATAATATTCTATGGGCTGGATTCAGTAAAGCCTACACTAAGTGTACACTGTTTGAGGAACAGACAACACAGACATAACACATACCTTCTTCCTCCTAAATTTAGTTTTCCTACTGATATTTTTGCTGCTTTAAATATTGACAGGGATTCATAAAGGTTACCACAAAGTGTAGACTACATATACACTTAGTGTAATCTTTCCGAGTGACTGGAAAACACAAAAATGAGATAAGAATTTTATTGAATACATATCGTGTACACTAAGTGTAGGCTTTATTGAATCCCAGGGTATGTCTGCAAACCTTAAGTGTCGTATCACGATTCACCAAAATGTCAGCTTTAATGCTACACATTTTTACCAACTTCTAACAAATAGAAACACTTCTTACACTAATTTAAAGCCATATAACAAACTTTGGGTTACAAAACCTGAATGCGTTTCTGTTTAAAATTATTTTTTGCAGCCAGTTGCTCCCACGTATTAGCGACCCTTCACCTTTTTCCACAATTAAAGGCAAACATCAGCAGCATGTGATACCTATTATTTCTCTGCATCAAAGATAAGCTCAGCTCTTGCCTCTGCATGTTATAACTTAAACTTCACAATATTCTGTAGCCATGTGTTAGGAAACAATACATGAAATTGTCTTTCTGACATAATAGATACTATTGCACCTGCATCAGATGAATCACTCTCTAGAGCTAATGTTTTGTTATTTATAATAAATGTTAATGTAAATGATTTGCCTTTTTGAGCACTTAGGAACAGCACTGACAATTCAATGTTGTATTCACATCTTTTCTTTCCATATTTATCTCGTATTTTTACTGTGATTATTATTATTTTTATTCTTGCCTTGCAAACATGTTATGCTACACTATATTCATTTTATCAGCCCTACATTTCCACAAGTGTGACATTTTTACCTTTATAATTATAGACTTGGGGAGGGTGATTTTTACTGTTACATCAATAACAAATTTTTTACCTCTTGTGTCTCCATGGACCTTATGTTGCATCAGATGACACATTATTTGCATGAAGGTTCCATGCCTAAAGCACTCTCAAATGCTTCTGGAAATGTTAAATTCAGTTCAGAAAGTAATTTTCTCTGCAGGCTTCACTATGAACACCATCCACAAATGAATCTCCCACTGTTTCATCCAAACTAAAATCAGATTCACAGTTCAGAGCACTGTTTCAATTTAGCAATATACTGAATCATTGTGCCACTAGGTTTTGATTGCAATGTTTAAACTGAGATCTTTTTGCAGTTACCAACAGTTTAGGCACAAAATGTCCCTTTAATATTTTCATGATTTGTTCACAGATTTATCTTTACGTATTTATGGCTGCACCAAATACCACAGTAGTCTGTTTGTGGATGTGTCTACAGTATTGAGTAATGCTAGAACATATTTATCTGAAGAAATGTAATTTACTGCAAAAATGTTAATTCCTTTCTATAGATGAAGAGCATGACTCCATGATGGCTTAAGTTCATTAGTTTTCTTCCAGTTTAGCCATCTTTAGAAGTTTTGCAATTCTCCTTAAAGCCAAAATCTTCATTGCCACTTTTTCTTCTTGCCAATTACAATTTTTTGAAAAAACAAATGACATGGTAATCAAACACAGAATTTGACACATTTTGTTAGAGCACAAACTGAACATAGCCTAACTACTGTGCAAGTATGCAGTCACACTTTATGACTGTATTGATGCTCACTTTTGTGAAGACCCTGCAATTACATGCATAGCTGAATACACTACACAAAGGAACTAGCTATCGCCAAAGATAAGATTACACAGCTGATACAGATGGTGTAGACAAAACCAGCCTTAATGTTTCAAAGCTCCTCAGAAAGGTTGTGTCAATAGAATGCATTTCTTTGGGGGGGTCACTGCAGAATGACTTAACTCAAGGTCAGCAGCAGATTTATGTAGTTAGGTATACTCCCAGTGAGACTGTTTTTTCACTGTTCAATTCAATGACTTTGCTTATGCACTGTACCATTCATTCAATTTGACTCATTTTAGTTCTAACCAGAGAAGTTTTTGATCACAAGTGACTGTTTTCAGATTTATTTTGTGTTACTTTCTTCTTACAAAGAAACAGAAAATACTGTAGTTATAAACACAGACAGCAAAGTTAAAAGTCTGCCTTAATCTGCAGTGTAACTGAATAATGACGCTTCTTATCCCTCCCCACAATATGGTTCTGGTAAGGTTTAGTTATCAGGACCAGCCTGCACTTTATAATAAACGCTCATTTATTTCCATTGGAATCAAAGAAAAGGAAAGCCCCATCTACTTTTTTTTTCTTAAGTTAACTCCTTGACTAAGTCATAGGTTCATAGGATGATACTAGGCTATTAGCCCTTACCCCTTAGACCCTTATAAGCCTAGTCAAGAATTTTGCCCATGTTCCCACAAAGTCAGCACTTATTTCCCATGTCCAGAGGGACACAGGTGGGATCCCAGGGGTGTATTTTCTGTTTTCCATCCAGTCCAGGTTCCTGTTAAAGAGGGCTAGAGAGGTACTGTGATAATTAGTGGGGATGTCATTTTAACCAAAGGGATAATGATTCATTTCTTGGCATTCAGTATGATGCCATGCTTCTTGCACCAGTCATTAGTGTGCACAAGGCCCTCTTGAAGGATGTTCACATCACTAGGGCAATTTAAAATAGTGCCCAGCTTGCAGTCATCTGCAAAGTTGGTCAGCCACAGACCACTGATTTTGGCATGCACCTCAGAAAAGTATGTCCCAAACAGTAGAGGCCCCAAGACCGACCCTTTGGGTACACCTCTCATTACGGATCTACTACTAGAGGTAGCTTTCCCTATTTTGACTGAGTGGGCTCTATCAGTGAGCCAGTTAGCTACCTGTCTGGTAGCATAAGGGTTGATGCCTAGCTGGGAAAGTTTATCTATTAGGCTGGAGTGGGGAATAGTGTCAAAGGCTTTGGCTACGTCAGGGTAGGTGGTGTGCACCATCTTCCCCTAGACCATGGCTTTGGTGACTGTTTCGAAGAAACTGACCAAGTTTAACAGGCATGATCTTCCTTTGACAAAACCAAACTGTGTGGGGTCATGCGTTTGGAGGTTGCCAATGTCCTTGTTTATAAGGTCCATGATAATACATTCCATGGCCTTGCAGATCAGGCTAGTTAGGCTGATGGGCCTATAATTGCCAGGGTCAGTGGACAATCCACCTTTGTGTAGAGGGATGACAATGGCTGTCCTCCATTCAGCTGGGATGAAGCTGGTGCTCAGGCTTTGGTTGAATAGGCTGCCTAATGGAGCTGATAGCTCATGCCTGAGTTCATGTAGGATACAGCCAGGGATGTTATCGGGTCCCATGGAGATTTTAATTTTTGCCTTTGAGAGGGCATTGAAAACCTACTCCCTGGTGATGAGGGGAGGGGCAGGTGCTGGGGATGTCCTGGTTTACTGATAGGGGGACAGGGGGGTGAGGTTTTCACTGAACCTTTCTGCCAGCAGGTTGGCTATATCTATGGCATTTGTGTATGTGGTGTTATTAACCACCAGTTCAGAGCAGATTTGGGTGTTACCTTTGAGATTTTAGACATATGTGAAGAAGGCCTTGTGATTGTCCTTAGTGGATGTGGCCAAATTGGACTCTAAGTTACCCTTACAGGATTTCACCAGTGAACTTATTTGCTTGCTCAAAGGAGAGATTGCTTCCAACTTGTCACCTGCACCTTCTTGGCTCTGGACAGCAATTGTTTTCCTTTTATTATAGACTTTGTTTATTGCTGCGGTCCACCAGACATGTTTACACTTCCTTGAGGAAGATGACTTGGTCCTGTCAGGTATTGCTGAGTCCATACAGCTATGTAGGAGCTCATATAGTTTTTTGGTGTAGGCTTGGCATTAGTGCTAGCTCCAGCTGAAGGGATGGTGGCAGTGAAGCTGCTTATACCTGATCTGAAGAGATTGTAGTCAGCTCTGGAAAAGTTTTTTTGTTTGACCTGACAAGGGGATTGGGGGGGGGGGGGGGGGCAGGGGAAATGGTGACTTCAAAAGTGATCGCTTTATGGTCGGATCTTACCAAAGAAGATGACACTGTAGGGGTGCTGCAGTGGATACTCATGTTCAGCATAGACATTTCTCTCCATCTACATGATATATCATGGAAATAGGGAAAGCTGTACAGGTGCATAAAATTGATCACTTCTGCAGTAGCCTTAGCTATATGGATTATATCCTGCAAAAGATATAAGAGCTGGCCAGCTTCCAAAGCTTCAGGACACCTTTCTCATGCCCAACCTGTCAGTCATCTTGAGTTATGTAGACTAAAAAGACACATTCGGGTGCCAAGCCCTGCAGTGCTTTCTTGTTGCTTGAGAGTACACTCGTCTGAGTTTTTGGAAGATTGACAGTCAGCTTGTGCTATTCCTTTGCTGGGCAGATAAGTTCTTTTTGGGGAAAAAAAAAACTTCCATTTAAAAAAAATGTTTCTTTTTAATAATATTTTCCTCTTCAGGAAAGTTATGTTAAAGATAGTAGTTTGTGTTTTAAGGGACTGCCATGAAACTGTATTATACTTTTAAAAGGGAGTGCACTTTTTCCTGTCAGTTTAAAGTTGTTTAAAATATTTGAAAACTATTTTTTCTGTAAATAAATTATGTTTATTTTGCTTTTTGGGGCTAGCAAAGTGTTCAAAGTGTTTTTGTGTAAAAAAACGTGACTTTTAAAAACTTCATTTTTACCAGCTTTTGCTGCTTGCTTTCCCTGGGAAAGAGGCATTCTTCTTGACCTGAGCATGGAACAAACTACTTGTCCCATGGACGGTCGTTCTTCTGGATATAAAAAGAAAAATTTGCCACCACAGCAGGCTAACAGTTTTCCCCAGCTGCAGGTGGGTGACTGCTGTGGCCATTAGTTGTTCCTCAGACCACTCATCTTTTATAGCGGATCCTTCTGATATAGCACCTACAGTTATTATGGATAAGGGGTTAGCCACATCCTTGCCAGTTGTTAAGGTTCCCTCAGTGGGTAAGGGATAGTCACACTTGTTGGTCCTGGGAAAGGGAACAGGGAAGACTTCCCTGTTTAATCAGAATATTGTTTCCATCCCTGGGGAAGCAGCTGCTGCCATTAAAAACACTGTTGGCTCTACTTTTCCTGTCAAAAAGAAACAAAAAATAATATATACTCCTCCTCAGATTTCAACAGACAGGAGCAAAGCCAGATCACAGTCAAATAGGGTCCTAGGCACTGTAATGTATCAGCCCCCGACCCTGCAGCCATTACAGTGTTCCATTAATTGACAATTGCTCCCCAGCTATTATAAACACGTTTCAAACCTGTCAGTGTGCATACTGTTTTCTTTTTTGCTTCTACAATGATTACAGATATTTAGGTTCATAGGTTGGTACTAGGCTATTGGCCCTAGGGCCTATACAAGCCTAGCCAAAAAGGTACCCTGGCTTTCGCCACCCAAGAAAATGATTTTCCTGTGCCCCTGTCGAGCAGAGCCACAGAGGTGATCCCTGGGGTGAATTTCCTATTCCCCATCCAATCATCAAGATTTTTCTTGAAGAGTGCTAATGAGGAGCTTTGTTTGATATAGATAGGTAGATTTAATTAAAAACTTTTATTTCAAACTTTATAGCACAAACACTGATAGCCATTTGCTAAGCATAACAATACAGTCTCACAATGAAAACAGACTTCGTTAGCATGAGCAACAGTAAATGTCTGGCCCTGAAACCCATATTCATAACAAATGCATCTGGCCAGTGGCAGATTAAGTGTACCTCTGGGCTGTTTTCAAACCAATTCCCCCAGCACACATTTTTAGGACCACATATAAGTGTATCTGTTCTTTGATTCACCTTCCTGATTGTATTCAGTTATATTCCTTGTTTAATGCAGCACCAGTTGTTAAGTGTATGTTTTAAATTTGTAGTTTTTTAGCATTTACTACGTCTTCCAGGGCAATGGCCAATGGTGCTGTTTTGAAGGGGGTTTGCTCAGCTGCATTCTCAGAATCTCCCAGATGATGCTATAAATAAGATTTTACATTCTCCTTTGGGTAAAGATTTAATTTTTGGGTTCTCTGCTGCAAAGATTATCAAAAACTGTGATAAAAGAGGCAAGTTAATACAGGGAATTAAAAATTTTCAGCCCTCCTTTTCCAATTTTTCTAAGGGCTTTTCTAAAGCCTCATCCAATATTGACAACAAATAAATAAATAAATAAAATTAAATAAACTGTCTCAACAAAATGCAGGTAAACAGTTGTTTAAGAAGAAATGGTGGGGGTTCTAAAAAGAATTCAGAAATCCTCTCAAAACCAAGGACAGTCCAAGTCAGAATGACTGATGTTCTTTGTGTTTCACTGTTGCAGTCATTACATTTGGGTAATCTGCTGGCAGGTTGCCCTCAGTCGGCCTGAATTCCAAAGTCATGGGACCTGCGTCAGTTGCTGTCTCCTCTTCCATGACGTCAGGTAGTCAGGGGTATAAAACATGCAGCCGACGCCATTTTCTTTAGTCTTTCTTGCCGTGCGGTGCCCGAAGCAGAAGCATTTCGCAAGTGCCGGTCGGCCAACTACGGAAATATTCGAATTTGAGTTTCAGAACTGAAGTCTTCACTAAAGCTAAGTACCCCATTGGGGAAACTTTTTTCTTGCTTTTTACCAATGTCAGAAAAAGTTAATAATTGTATTACTTGTGGGAAGCAAATACCTCATAAGGATTTCCATTTATACTGTATTCCTTGCCTAGGCCCTGATCACAATGTGCATGGCTGTCAGTTTTGTGCTAGATTTAACCAGCGCACTATTAAGCGTCGGTATACTTTTGCATCAAAGTATTTTTGGAAACAGATTTAACTACCCAGAAATGTCATCGGATAGCAATCCAACTACCGGAGTACATAAAAAACAAAAAGAAAAGGACAGAGAAAGGCAGTCCAGATCCAAAACTGATGACGAAGCTTCTCCTAAGCCGGTTCGCCGGTACTCAGTGAGGCACTTTTGCAGCCCCTGATACCCGCTACCTTCGAGTTGCAGGCCTCTACTGACACCCATGTGGAGTTCGGCATGCCGCAAGATACTCAAGGTTTTGGACCGATGGATGTATCTCCCTCGGATGGGTCCGGAGCCGCTGAGCAAGCACCAGCTTCTGAAGGTGTTTTCAGACCTCAAAATTTGTATATCAAACTGACGACAACTGCAAAACCAAAGACAAAAGCAACTTCTAAAACTAAAAAACCGATGCATGAGCCACGTGCACAGGCCTCTATGCCTAAAAACAGATTATCAAAATGGCTGAAGACCTTATTACCTTGATCAGGGTTACCCATCCCCCTCCTGATAAGAGGCCTAGGCAAGACACTGATTATGAATCTTCAGATCAGGTTTCTATTTCTTCTGATTCCTCTTCTGATCAGGAATTATCTATACCTCCCTATGAGGATTGTGATGCTGAGGAGTTTATTCCCTCTGCATCTCCTCCTGAGGAATATTCATTTGGAGAAACCTTGCATACTTTGAGGGAGCTTTTTCACTGGGAGAGTCAAGACTTCTCAGAATCAAAAAGAGGCTCAGGGATTTCCTTCTTCTCCCTCAGCTCAGGCCTTTAGCCATTCCCCCTGTTTTAGACATTGTGGATGATGTGTTTTCGGAGTCAAACTTGCCCCCTGACTCCTTACCTCCAGTTCCCAGTAAGCCTGACAAATATTACAGGGTCTTTGATTCACATACATTTTTATTTAGAAACCCTGCTGCTGATCCTGAAACTATTTCACAGGGTCCAAAGGGAGTTAAGGCCTCAACAGTGAAAAACCCTTCACCCTCTGACAGAGATTCAAGGGCACTTGGACAGATGGGGAAAAAAGGTTTATACATCTGCAACCTTGGCAATAAGGGCCATAAACTGTCAATTTCATATGCTTAAGCACCAAGCACTCATCATTTGGCAGCACCCATAGGGGGAAAATTAGCACTTTTTGCTCAAAAATGGCAGTTAATAACCCAGGACAAGTGGGTACTAAACATCGTATCACAGGGATACAGATTCCATTTCCACACTCTGGCAATGGCAAATGGTTGGCCAGATCTTCCAAAAAATCAATGGGCAGAGGCACAGAAACAGGTTACGTCCCTCATGGATATGGGGGCCATTCAGACAGTACCAGAACAGGAAAAAGGACAAGGTTTTTACTCAAGACTGTTCTTGGTACCCAGATAGGACAAGGCCTGATGGCCAATACTGGATTTATCGATTTTGAACACATACCTGGACATTCCAAAATTCAAAATGCTGACTTTACAGCAGCTTCTGCCCATGCTGGGCGAGAAGGCTTGGCTGGTGACTTTAGACCTAAAAGAGGCATACCCGCATGTCCTAATAAGACAATCATGCAGAAGATACCTCAGATTCAAGGCTGGCTTAATGCATTACCAATTCTCTGCACTGCCCTTTGGCTTATCTACTGCACCCAGGGTCTTTACAAACTGCCTGGCACCAGTAATTGCATTTTACAGACAAAGAAGTATACAAATATATCCTTACTTAGACGACTGTCTCATTCAAGCAGAGAACAAGGACACTCTTCTATGACACCTGGCATTTGTGAAAAGGCTTCTAACATGCCTAGGGTACACAATAAATGAAAATAAATCACAACTGGTACCCTCTCAAAAGATAAGATTCCTGGGTGCAAGCTTGAATACAACTGCCCAGATGGCTTACCTCACACCAGACAAGCAAAGGCAACTGACTACTTACTTCAAACTGATGGCAACAAAAACCCAGTCTTCTGCAAGACAAATTCTGCAGGCTCTGGGCTTCATGGCATCCTGCCAACTATTGATTCCATATGCAAGACTGCATATGAGGAAACTTCAATGGTACCTAAAAAGTTTATGGAGTCAACATTCTCACAGTCTGGAAACAATGATTCCTCTCATTCCCTGCCTGCAACAGGAGTTTCTATGGTGGGCAAAGGCATGTCACCAAAACATGGGATGGCCATTCACTCTACCTCCTGCCAGCCAAACCATAACAACAGATGCATCAAATTATGCCTGGGGGGCCCACATGACAAGAAGATGCATTCAGGGCATATGGTCACCAAAACAAATGCATCTGCATATCAACCAGAAAGAGATGCTAGCTGTTCAAAATGCCCTAACAGCCTTCAAGGACTTACTTCATCCAGGACAACTACTGATAAAGACGGACAACACCACAGTCATGTGGTATTTATACAAGCAAGGGGGCGCACACTCTTACCCCCTCTGCAGATTAGCCATGGCACTGTGGAACACAGCTTTGACCTACCAAATACATCTTCAAGCTCAATTCCTGCCAGGAAAACAAAACACTCTGGCAGACGATTTAAGCAGAAACCTTATGGACCCTCACGAGTGGAAACTAAATCCATAAGTCTTCAGGATGATAACAGAGAAATGGGGGAGCCCAGACATAGATCTATTTGCCTCTCCTCAAAATTATCATTTGAAAAGATTCTGCACAAGGACTTATCACAGACAAGCATGGAAAGTGGACGTCCTATCCTTCAGTTGGAAAAAACTATCAGTTTATGCCTTTCCTCCTTTGCCTCTTCTCTCCAAGGTCCTCCTAAAAGTCAGACAAGAGAAACCAAAGATGATACTAAATGCCCCAGACTGGCCCCATCAATACTGGTACCCAATCCTAAGAAACTTGTCTCAATACCCAGCACAACTACTGTCCCAGCAAAACAGTCAGATCCTGCACAACCAACTACAGACTCTGAACCTGGCAGCATGGCTGATCATGTAGTCATGAAAACAACATCTCTCAGTAAAGCTGTGATGGATGTCATTTTGGAAGCCAGAAGGCCCAGTACTAGAAAATCTTATGCTGACAAATGGAAGAGATTCTGTGTTTGGAATCAAGCACAAGGAACTTATACAGCAGAACCAAATATTCCTCAGATATTGCAATATTTAACTGAGATGCTTTTCAAAGGCCTATCTTTCTCATCAATTAAAATCCATACCTCTGCCATTTTGGCTCATTACAATACAGAGCCACCAATCTTTTCTCATCCTTTACTAAAGCAGTATCTTAGAGGAGCCAAAAATTTAAGGCCTCCTAGAAGATCACCATTGCCTGCATGGGACCTCAATTATGTGTTGGAAAAGCTCACCCTGCCTCCATCTGAACCAGTTGCTACCACTGATATAAAGTTCTTATCATGGAAAACAGCTCTGCTACTAGCAATTACTCAGCAAGAAGAGTTTCAGAGCTGCTGGCCCTCATGGCTATAGAGCCTTTTATCATATTTTACCCAAACAGGGTATCTCTGAGGACAAATCCTACTTTCATGCCTAAGGTGGTTTCCAGTGTGGCTCTTAACCAAACAATTTATCTGCCAACCTTTTATCCAAATCTGCAGAACAAGGGGGAGAGAATTCTTCATTCCTTGGATGTACACAGACAACTAAGATTCTACTTAAGCAGGGCTAAAGCTCTAAGAAAAACTGTGCAATTACTAGTGACATATGCTGCAGGATCAGAGGGCAAGGCTATTTCAAAGCAGACAATTTCAAAGTGGATAAGCCACTGCATCCATTTCTGCTACTTACACCATGGTAAACCTCTGCCCAAGGGCATTAGACCTCATTCCACCAGAGCTGCAGCTACTTCAACAGCCTTTCTAAGGGGAGTACCAACCAAAGACATTCTAGAGGCTGCTACTTGGAGTTCTGTTCACACCTTTACAAAGCTTTATCATTTGCCTCTTTACTCTAAATCCAGAGCAGGCTTTGCCACTGCAGTTCTGCAGGGCCTTATAGCCGCTCCTAATGCTGTTTAGCTCCAGCCCCCCAACCATAGCTTTGGAATTCTACCCAAATGTAATGACTGCAACAGTGAAACACGAAGAACATAGTACAGTTGTGTACACTTACCATAAATGTAGATGTTCGAGTGTATTCACTGTTGCAGTCCAGGTTACCCTCTCGCCATCCCCCTGTCATTCTGGAGTTTATCTTTCCTTCTCTATCCTCTACAACCTATGTGGTGTATTTGCTTGTAGATGAAGGTAAAGTTTATATTGATGCATGTATATATCTATATATTTTTGCTACTTTTTTTGGGGGCAAGAAAAACTAAAGAAAATGGCGTAGGCTGCATGTTTTATACCCCTGATGACCTGACGTCATGGAAGAGGAGATAGCAACTGATGCAGGACCCAAGACTTTGGAATTCAGGCTGACTGAGGGCAGCCTGCCAGCAGATCACCCAAATGTAATGACTGCAACAGCGAATACACTCGAACATCTACATTTATGGTAAATGTACACAACTGTACTTTTAAGGGGCCTCCCACACACACACACAAACACCCTGGCACACCCCTTTCCTTCCATAAAGTCTGAATCTCCTCTTTTCTCATTGGCAATGGAGGGCTTCAGACAAATGGGTTCTGAAGATCATTCAAGGTTACAGATGTCAGTGGGAAGAAACTCTTCTTTTCCAGAGGATAATTCCTCATCCAGCAGACCAGACCAGAATCTTTTATTTACGCCTGTCCTTCAACATGTGTTGTCCCAGAGAATGATGGAACCAGTTCCTCTTTCCCAGAGTGGGAAAATTGTCTTATTCAAGGATGTTTTTTTTGCCAAAGAAAGGAAATGCTTGGAGACCAGTCCTGGATCTTTGTTTCTTAAACTTGCGGAGTTTGCATGTTCTCCTTGTGTCTTTATGGGGTTCCTCCCACCTCTGAAAAACATGCTGAGTGTTATTATCTCAAAGTCACCAATGAGTGGAGCTGTAGGCAGCAGTACAGACTCTACATGGTCCCCTGTAGAGGGAAGAGCTGTACAGACCAACTGCTTTGGGCATTTACTGTGGTATGCAGTATCCTCAAGATAGGAGAACACAAATCACAGACTGTGCGCCATGGCAGGGCTAGCCAGTTGGTGTAAAATATGGCTCTAGGTGATTCAGTCATGTTGACTAATGTCACCAAATGGGCATGGGTATTTGCCAGTCATAAGTGAGTTGAGGACCCGACATATGCCAGGAAACCATGCTGACAGTGTCCCTGTTGACCAGTGTGTGCTCATCATAAAGCCCGGTAGCCCTGGATCAATAAGCTACTGGCCGGCCGGTGTCTAGTTGCCCAGCCTGGGTTACCTTGGATAGCTCTGTTGAGCAAAAGCTGAACATAAAACCAATCAACCTGCAAAACATGAATTGAGAATTGCTACACTTAATTTAGGTTTACTGACAGGATGCAGCTTAGAAGTGGATGACATGATGATATGGATGAAGGTGGACAGCCTATGTATCCAAGAAACAAGATGAAAGGGCAGCACAGCAAAATTTATTAATTTTATTTTACATTTGTTTACCGGGTTAGTCCAACTGGATACATATCCATTTTCAGCAGAGACCCGGGGAGAAAAGCTCCACAGTAAAAAACAAGACTTTGACATTACATACATGACTTAACATAAGTTCTTGATAACATGGTAGGAAGAGACACAATTTAAACATAGCCCTAAATTAAGTATTCAAGTGATATGTAGGTAAGTGAAATAGGGATACTCTAGACAATATTGAGGATTGACTTGGGTTCCAGAATCTACTATTCAGGAGGAGGACAGGCTAGAAATGGTGTGGGAATTGTGGTAAGAGAGAGGCTTCAGAAGGCAGTGAGAGATATCATCAGAATTAGTGACCGACTCATAGCAATTAGACTCCAGTGTAATGATAGGGCAGTATTCATAATCTCGGCCTATCCCCCACAGTAGGGCTGTGATAGTGAGGAAAATAATGTATTCAGACAGCAGTTGCAGGACCTACTAGATAAAGCAGGACAACATAATTGGTGTTGATAATGGGTGACTTGAATGCACATATCAGGACAAGACATAAGAGGATAGGAGAACTGCCTGGGTCCACATGGGTGGGGCAACAGGAATAAAAGAGGGAGATGCCATTCTGTCTGGCAAATGACTTGATAGTAGCCAACTCATGGTTCAGAAAAAGAGACAGTCACAAGATCACATACAAGAGTGGCCAACATGCAACTCAGGTAGACTTCCTCCTAGCAAGGAAAGGGCACTTGGGTAGAATCAATGATTGCAAAGTTATCCCCAGTAAAAAAATCAGTCCACAGCATAAACCACCGGTTGCCACAAGCAGCTGCAAGCAGTGGCCAGAGAAGGCTTTAAGGTCAATAGAGACCAAGTTGAAGACCTGGAAGTTGACTGGAGAGAAAGTACAATAGTTCAAGGAATTACTCAGGACTCTAGCAGCTCAAGAAGAGGAGAAAATAGGTGGAATTTAAAAATGGCAGTGCCTCAAAACAGCATGTGCTAGGACTACTTGTGGCTGAACCAAGTATGGAAATAAGGTACATAAGGAAAGCTCATGATGGAATGCAGCAGTCCAGGAAGTCAAAAAAGAAACAAAGAGTGCAGGAAAAAGTGGGAGATAGAAAAGCCTGACCAGGCTATGAAGGAATACCGGTTGGCTAACAAAGAAGCTATGAAAGGTGTTGCGATAGCAAAGAACAGGACATCAGAGATACTCTACCAGCTTCTGAAAAGTGACTCAGTAGGTGGCACAAAGAAACTATATCAAGTTGCAAAGCAAAGACAGAAAGATAAAGAAATTAGTCAGACACCCTTCATAAGCAATGCCAGCAACAACCTGCTCATTAGTCCACATGACATCAAAGGCAGATGGGAAGAATATTTCCAAAAACCTTTGAATGAGAAAGACCCCACAGAAGCTGTACTGACCCAGAAAGAGCCCACAATGAGAGAAGACGAGTAGCCCAACCTAGAAGAACTGATTATAGCACTAAGGAAAATGAAGTCAGGGAAAGCAGCAGGCTCAGATGAAGTCACAGCAGATATAAAGATGCTAGGTGAAATATGGAACAAATGGCTCCTGAGGGGACTCATAGCAGTGTGGAGAGAAAGGTGTATCCCAGATGACTGGAGAATAAGAATACTCATGCCAGTGTACAATAACAAAGTGGACAGCCACAACTGTGGGCAGTACAGAGGCATCAAACTCCTGTCACATTGTATGAATGTTCCGAAGAGGGTGACTGATAAACAGATATGCAGATTAGTAGAATGTAAGATTGGATCAGTTTGAATTCCTACTGTAGTACAACTGACCCAATGGTTGCAGTCAGATAGACACTTTAGAAGAAACTACAGATGACAAAAGATTCCAACTGGACATTCCTAGACTTGCAGAAAGCATACAACAAGGTCCCAGGAAAGCTGATTTGGGCAGTACTTTGGTGGTTCAATGTCCCAGAAATGTTCATAGAATTAATGCAGACTATGTACAATGACCCAATGATTCAAGTACAAACAGTGATCGGCCTCACAGAGGGGTTCCCAGTGGGAGTGGGTGTGCACCAGGATTCAGCTCTGAGCCCATTGCCGTTCATGCTGTTAATGGGCTACATTAACAAACAGGTCAGAGGGGACAGATCAACAAAGTTGCTGTACGCAGATGATGTGGTATTACAGGCAGACTCTGAGCAAGATCTTCAGCAAAGGATAGGGGAATGAAATGCAAAACTGGAGGCACATGGGATGAAACTAAGTACAGATAAGACTGTGATAATGGCAGCAAATTAGGGAAATCAGAAGAAACTGAGAAATGAGATAGAAGGGAAGATAGTGGAACATGTAAATAGCTACAAGTATCTGGGAGAGGTGGTTTAGGAGAAGGAAAGACTGAATGAAGAGGTCAAAACTAGAATCAGTGGAGCTGCAGCCAACTGCCATAGAGCCTCAGGTGTAGTGTATGACAGAAGCATGCCAAAGAAGCTGAAAAGTAAGTGTACAAGACAGTGGTGTGACTAGTACTAATGTATAGTACAAAAATCGGGGCAGTAAATGCAGAGCTGGCTGACTGTTATAAACCTTTGCAGGATATAATTCATATACTTTTTTCCTCTATCACAATCTTACTGGAATAGTTACATGTCTTGCAGATCTCAGCAGCTGCTAGATATATAAAACTATTTTAAAAAATGTAAAATAAAATCACAGTGTTATGGAACTTTTTCACTGCCTTTGTTGCATAAAGGAAGAGAAACATAGTTACCACCATTCTTTTTGTGGGTGCACTTGTTAGAAATATTTTTCAATGTGTTTTATTCTTAAACACAGTAGAAAATAACTAATAATCTGTCATGCTCACAGATTATGGTTGTGATAAAATGTTAATATGAATATGCTACAATGTAACAAATCAAGGGGTAGTGTTAAAATAAAATGCACAAAGATACTTGTGTCTAAGTAAAAATAAAAGAAAAAGGAAAATCTGACAGCACAACATTTGAAACTGTATTGCTGCATTGATAAAATAACAGAAGTTACAAAATATAAAGGTTTGTTTGTTTGTTTGTGTCTTTTGGCTTTTCCTGGTTAGGGGTCGCCACAGCGGAACTCCAGTCCGCTAATGATTAGCAGTAGATTTTTACGTGTTGGCTTGCCAGGCCTAACGCACAACCTTCAATGAAGGAACGCCCATACAGTCGCCATACAGAAGACGCTCTAACTGAGAATTGAACGGGCAACGTCTAACTGTGAGGCAACAACGCTACCGCAGCACCACCACCGCAATAACTTACAAAATATAAAGTATGTTTGACCAAATATAGCATATTTATACAACACTCAGGATGAAAAACACCCATACCCCTCTGCAGATACTGGACAAGAACTGACAGAATTCATGTCTTTTAAAAGTTATTTGAAGTTACAGCTGCCAGTTACAGTCATCAGACAGTGATAGCATTGACAGGTTAGGAAGAGTATAGAGGAGAATCTGACAGTACTTAAAGAACTGCAAACTAACAGCCTTAGAAAAACCTGCAGTTTACCTACTTCATTTGTGGAGGATTTACAACTAGTTTGACTAAGGTTAGAGTAGCTCTGAAAGCAAGGGAAATTAGAGTAATTCGGGCAAAAGTTAAAAACAGTCAGGTTCCATACATTTCAATACATAATTTATTTTACATAGAAGGGAAACTGCACCTTATGTCTGGCATGGCTGTTACAAATGGGGCATGAAATTTGTCTTATATGTTGTCAGGTTGCTGCTTTCCTGTGTAAATTGAAAGTTCTGTTAACATGTTTCTCCTCAATGGCTTTGATAGCATGCTTAATTAGGTCCATTCTTATCACCAATATTCTGCTGTAACAAGAAAGGGAATATACAATTAAGGTAACTATTTAAATGCACACATAAACATTTTGTATACAAGTACTTGTTGCTATTAGTGTCCTCATTTTAAAACATCTCATTTCAGATGAAACTGCATATTCAAACACAACCCCCCCCCACAAATACACACATATCTATCTATATCTATCTGAATTATTATATATAATTACCAGCTGGTATGTGGGGTGTTGTTTAACCCATTTGTGCTTGTACTGTGTTATATAAAACCCTGTATATTGCATCCAATGCCACTTCAAGGAAAAACACATAGTACCTCGTGTAAAAGGTTTTGATTCAACTATAGCTAACTTTCTGTAGTAACAGTGTTCATACCGCACTCGGAGATTTTATGCTGTGTTCTAATTTGTTTTATGTAAAAACAGACCCATGGATGGTCAAATGTTGATGTTCATATGTGTTACAGTCAGTGTATTTATATAAGTGGTTTTAATGGCTGCAGAGACAGAGATGTAGTGAACATATACATGTCCAGCAGTAGTATACCTCACTGACCTTCATGACGGCAGGCAACTAAGTCCAGGGAGATCATCATGACACTGTATTTGGTCTTCATCTGACCCATAATTGAGTATAATGCTCCCTGTGGTATGTATGTGACCAGGCACATGTAACAGCTGGAATGTCCACAGAGGTTCCTCACAAAAACAATACAGATCATCTCAAAGTCCCAACTCTATACTCTGTTTCCTGCAGGCTACTGAGAGGTGATCTATGCCTGACATATGAGGTATCCTTGGATCCCACTCTGATTGACCTTTTGCATACTCGTAGAACAAAATCCTTCAGAACTATGAGATCTAAGGACCTAAACTTTACTTACAACATAATTAGGACATGTTGGAGGAACAGGTATGTATGTCAGAGAATCCCCATTCTTGGGAATACACTTTCCACTCATGCAAGGCAGAGACCTTCCCTAACCCAATTCAAGCATAAACTGGACCACTGGATGGGAAACTGAAAATTCTCTCTAGGTCTGGCACTCTTGTCTGATGGACAAAGGCAACCTTTAAATCATGCCCTATCTAATGTATACCCTTTATTATAACTTCTAAGATGCAATAACTCATGGGATACATTTGGTATGCACTGCTAGGCTTATAAATACCCCAGAGGCTGTTATCCTACCATATAGCTATGAACCTATGTCATAATGTGACTATCTCAGAACAAACTAGATCTTTTTACTTCTAAATAGTATCCAGAGATATAGCATAGTTGCCATATCACACATGTCATGCAAAGCACATTTGAAAATCAGCATAGCGGTGGTGGTGCTGCGGTAGCGTTGTCACCTCACAGCAAGATGTTGTGCCATTCGATTCTCAGCTAGAGCGTCTTCTGTGTGGAGACATGCGTGAATGGGCGTACCTTCATTGAAGGTTGTGCGTCAGGGCTGGCAAACTCGGCACGTAAAACAAATCTACTGCCGATCATTAGTGGACCAGAGTTCCGCTGTGGCAACCCCTAACCGGGAAAAGCCGAAAGACACAAACAAACATTTAGGGTTATAATTCACACTTTCAACAAAAAGTGTGTGCCCTATATCTCCAGTGACTGATGCAACACACATCATAGCTGAAGGCATTCCTTAACTATTTTTGACATATTCATATTGTGAAGGATGAGAAGTACAGAGAAAGGAAATGTTAGAGTGTACATTTCATTTCTAATATGCTTTTACAACAAAATGCATTCTTGAATGTTCTTCAGCATTTATCTGTTGATTTGCTTCCTGTCTTATATTATAAAATGCTGCAGGGTTCAAAAAGTTTTACAAAAATATAACATTTGCTCCTAGTAGAAAGTTTTATCATGGAATTTGATGCTCATGCCTGACACGGAATGTCATAAACAAATAGTCAGGAGATCTTAACAAAAATAATTTAATTGGTCAGTGTTTTTTCTATGACTGTTGCAATAATGTTGCTTTTAATGAAGTATAAAGAGTCATTCATTCTGTAATTTGAGGAGACAGGATCTTAATTTTTTAGTCTTGCTGGTACACAACTGTCTTATGTGAAGGCTGTTTGATATTTTAACAATACACAGTGTAGTTACTATTAATGGCTGGTATATTTCACGCAAGTAATGTCAGCACAGTCTGATGTGTAGCTACCCTTCTCTTAGTCAAATTATGCTTTCATTTCTCTAAGTCTTTTGGGTTCCTAATACCATGATGGGAGTAAACCCCATTCCTATGTCAAAGCATGTTAAAGTTTGTGAAATTAGTATTGTTTCAAACTTTGATGTTAGTCAAAAGTGCTGTTTGCAGCATCCACAGGATGCCCAGAATTGACTCCTTCTACAGTTCATACAGAGTTACATGTATCGGTAACATATCTAAATATGACTGTAAATTATTTTTTATGAGACCCCATTGTTCCTGTTGCTATTGGAACTGTCTAGGTATCCTTCTTCCACATTGCCCTCATTTCTGCCTGCAAATCCTGGTATTTTTTGACTTTCTGTCTCTCTGTTCATAAGATACTGTAATCACTGTGTGTAGCAATTTCAATGATCGCTGCCACTTTTGCCTTCTTTTCATGGACAACTATATCTGGTTTTCTCACATCTATTTTTGAACTGTTCGTAATGGGTGATCCCATGTGATATAAACTTCGTCATCCTCTATAATGCTTTGTGGCTCATGTTTCCAATTCTTCTCAGCTATCTCAGTGTTGTAATGTTTGCAAAATCTCCAATGCAATTCTTGCCACATTATGTCTTTCAACATACAAGCCCACTGCCATTAGTGTATCACACCCAACAACAAGATGTGTGACTGCTTCCAGTTCTGTTTTACAGAAACCTGTATTTGTCTGTTTCTTCCACATGTTTCAATGGATTTGTAAACCAATGTGTATGTAGTCCACTATCCTGGACCTCCAATATTAACCTTTCATCTTCTGGTTTAAATCCACCTCTCCTTAACCATTCCTGCCTCAAGTCCTGATTGACATGAGGCTATTCCAGGAGTTTTCTGTACTTGCAAATATATTTATGCCTTTTCCACATTTCTTGCCTTCTCATCTAATCCTTCTCTTTATGTTCTTTCATTTGTTTTAGGACACATTCACTGCTGTCTGATTTTTGCCTACTTCTGGTTTGATTTCCATTCCCACTTGACACAGATATGCTTCTGCTAAACTAAGTAGGGGAATCATCTTAGACTTGTTCTCCTCATGCTTTAAAACTTTCACTATGTTTGGATCTGGTGAAGTCAGCAGATATGTTTGCAGTCCTATGATCAATTTTGATGGGACCCATACTTCCATCAGAAGGAGGACTGTATAATCATGGTATACACTAATTTTTATATATGATTTGATACATGTGAAGCATTTGTATCTTATACAACTGTAAGCACGCCCTTATTCATGAATGTGGAATGCTGTCAAATGATTTTTTGTAATCTATCTATGCAGTACTTAGAGTCTTCCCCCTTTTTTACAATTCTTCATTATGATTTTTAATTAACAACATATGATCATTTGTTCCATATGACTATCTTTTGTTACCTTTTTGTTCAATTGCCACGACTGAGTTTTCTTCTATATGACTATAAACTCTGTCAGCATCAATTCCAGTATATATTTTATATATCATCATAAGGCAAGTAATTGGTCTGTAGTTTTTAGGATAGCTTGCAGGTTCACTCTTAAGGAGGAGTATTGTTTTTATGATTGTTAACCAGGTTAGTGACGTTTTGGGATCCACATATAAATAGTTCTTACTTAGGGCTAAATCTTCATATAAATATGTTAATACTTTTAGCCAGAAGTTAGGTCCTGCATCTGGGCCTGGGGTTATCCATTTAGGAGCTTTTCTTAATTTTGTTTCAGTTTCTCTGGCCATTACTTTATCCCATTTTATATCCTGTACATTTGTACACCTTACCGTTTCTTTTACTTCTATCTATCTATTCAGCATCTTTGTTAGGTTCGACAGGGTTCATAGTTGTGTACTAGGCTAATGGCCCTGGAGCCTATATAAGCCTAGCCTAAGAAGATTCCCTGGCATCATGCCACCCAAAAGATTTAATAGATATTTCTCCAACATGTGTCTATTTCTTCTTTTTTGTTGGTGTTTCTATTCCTTTTGCTTCCCAATTGTCTATAAAACCTTTTTGGGTCATCAATAACTTGCTTATTGGATACATTTCCTTTATATTTATCTGCATATCTTTGACGTTTTTCTGCATACACGGAGATCTTTAGTTTATTATTTGCAATAGCGTGCGATAGATCCTTGTCTGTTCTGATACTGCATGTTGCTTTCATCACGTCTATCTTACAAAGTATTTTTGTTGCTGTCTTCCCTGTTCTGTACTCTTCTAACAGTGACACTTGTTGACTGAACTGCTTTACAGGTTTCTCTACATCATGCTCCCATGGTGGCATTTCATCTCTTGCCTTCCTTTCCTTTATTGCTCTGTGTTTCAGCGGTAAGACTTTATCTGTTATTAACTTAGCTGCACAGTAATCTATCCTATTTGCTTCTATCACATGGATTTCTGTTAGTAGTCTTGATTACTGCGTTAATTTGTTTTATCAGACTTCTGACATTTTGGGTATTATTGATTTTTCTTCCTTTCTTTCATTGATCTCAGTATGTCTATACATCTCTATTAAATCAAACACACTTCCCTAAAATCGTTTTTTTTTTCCTAAACTGGGGGCACAGTCTTTCTTTTCTGTTTCCTGCAGTCAATATACAGAAAGTTTCAGAACATCTTCCTGTGACATATTCTCTTCAGCTGTATCCCGCAGGATCTGTTGCCCTTTCATATGGGAACTCACTGGCCTACCACTGTACAGTATTGTCTGCGCCAGAGTTGCACAGTAATAATTTTGTTTCTTTCAACAATAAGTATTATCTGCAGAAAAGAGGGATTACCATGGGGTCCCCTTGTGGGGGAGCATATGCAAACATCATCATGGCCCATTGGGAGAGACATTATACTTTTAACACCAGGTTTAATAATTACATTAGAACATGTTATAGGTTCCAGGATGACATCAGTTTGATATGGAAAGGTTCGGAAGAGTCCCTCGAAGAATTTTTAAGATATATTAACAGCATGACTAGTTTTGTGTGCTTTATTTGGAATATCAACCCAAATTATATGGACTATTGAGATGTCCATTTAGCCAAAGATGAAGTTAATGAGAGATATATAGCCACAATACATAGAAAGGAAACATATTCCAACTGTTTCCTACATTACAGCAGCTCACATCCGGAACATCATAAGAGATCTGTCATTAAAGGACAGCTGGAGAGAGCTGCTCGCATGGTGACCAGGCTAGAAGATTTTATAGAGGAATGTGCCACCTTATGCTCAATGTTTTTGAAGAGAGCGTATCCAAGCAATGTGATTGATGATCTAGTGCAGGAGGTAATGAGGAAAAGAGGAAGGGGCTACATTAGACCCCTCCTTAATACTAGGAACAGGATGGGTAGAATTAGTAGCAAGGAATCCAACATGAATGTCAATATGTCCTTAGGGGATGATTTCCCTGTTTATGAGGGTCAACCAGCACAGGAGTTGCACCTAGCTAATAGCCAGGATTTTTCTAAAGCCCTGATCATCACTTACAGTGAAGATTGTAGAAGTTTGAAATGGATATTTGAGAAAAACTGGTCCATTTTGTTAGAAGACCCTTGTGTTAGGAACTATGTAGGTGAAAGACCTACTATAGTGTACCAGAAGGGAATGACCTTAAAGGACTTACTGAGGTATACAGGCATGCATGGTACGATTAAATTTGGAGCATGCACTTGGTGCAACAAAATAAAGATAGGAGACAGGTTTACTGTAAGAAATAAAACATATCAAATAAAAGAGAAATATAATTGTAAATCAAAAGCAGTGGTATATATTGCTATCTGTGATGCACGCTCAGTATTCTATAATGGCAAAACAGAAAGGCAGTTTTGCCAGAGAATTTATGAGCATGAATATGCTATTAGAAAGAACAATTTAAACAATGCCTTGGCTAAACATATTAGTAACAAGTAGGACATCAATTCAAATTCATGGTCGTTGTACTGATAACATGAAAGCATGGGGTGTTTACTTGGAGTTAAAAGAGTTGAAATGGCAAGTGCATTTGCAAGCTGACAGCTGGCCAGGTATCAATGAGCGTAGTTCAGTTACCCTAGTTCTAAAGTTAAAGGCATTGGAGAGGAAGAAAATCGTTTATATTTTCTTTAACACAATTCTATATAAAGTACTATGTCCTTGAAAAGCAGTAATAATGGTACTATATGTAATAATGACACTGTAACTTTAAAACAGGATCTTGTGGTGTTGAAGTAATCAGGAGCATAACCAATCAAATGCAAGTAGGAAGTACTTAAAGAGGAAATGTGTTCAGTACTATGTCTGATGAAGTTTAACACTGTTTTAAATGAAAGTGCTCGTGTTTTATTGTTTTTTATGCCATTAAAGTGTTCGAATTTTAAAAGTTTGGCGATTTTATTGGATACTTTCTGAACAGTTGTTTTGGGTCCAAGCACCAGCTTTCGTTTGGTGTATTTGGTTTGCTTCTATGGATTTTGGTGTTTCAGAAGGTAGAGAAATGTTATGTATCCAGGCACCATATTGAAGAATATGCAAATTAAGGATCATAATAACTTGCTGTGACACTGAAGAGGGAATGCCTTTGGCTGGTAGCAGAATGGGAAAGCCCTTTTAAGTAGACATATTATGTAGAAGGAAAAGTTTGTTCTTATGCCAGCTAGAACTCAGATGATAGTTTTGACAGGTTTGTCTCCACAATTATACCTTCCAATTGCAATAATAAATGATGGGATAGCATATAATCTGACTAAAGTGGTAGTGACCCATGCAGCAGGCAGGCATACAGAAATTACTGTAATAAAATCAAAGTGGCCACAAGGCTGACCATATGTGGCTGGAAAGTATTACTATGCAGTGCAATGTGTCAGTGAGTAGTGATGTTGGAGAGGCAAGCAGTGCATGAGGGGAGCAGATATAGCAATATTTTATTTATTTTTTTAATTAACTGGCATATCGAACTTGTATGCTTTATACACACCATCATGTTTCTTCTTTAATTCGACTTTGAGTGTAACTCATGGGCAATAACTGAAATCAGTCTTTTAAGTATCACAGTATTGCCTATAATTACCAATTAAATTAGGTAATTAATTAATACAATTTTATTATGGAGATATAGGACTAGGAGAAATAGGTGTGTGATATGCTTGTGAAAGTCTGTATGTTGTTTTTGTAGGACTGATTAGGTAAGGGTAGAAGGGGAATGACAAACTATGGTAAAATGAGGTGCTTCACAGACATCCAGGTGAAGGCACAACTAATTTATGACCCCACTACACTATTCAGAGTAGAGGGGGATGGTATGAAAACACATAATTGACATGCTATGGAAGTTTTGCAGGATGGATAAGTGTGTACTTGGGCAGTTAGTAACTAATTCATATGTTGTTACTAGGCATGCAGTCCAGGAGGCCATTAATTTCCAATTGTCCCAAAGCACTGTCTGGTTAATTGTCTTGCTTAAGGTCACACAGTATACAAATGAAGGCTGAGGGATTCAAACCCTGTACCAGAGGCAGTAGCTCCTTAACAGCTCATGATCTTAGTCCTCTGTGATAACTGCCAGAATAAATGATTAGCTTCATGACTGCGAGCTACTTTACAGTGCGATCTTGTTATGTGAATGGATTATTGACAGTGCACCAAGCAGATGCCTACATGTGATATAGCTGCATCTTTAAGCAAGCATTCCAAAATGGATTTTGAAACTGACAAAAATAATGAAATGTAGATGTATGGTGTGATGACTTATGGATGTGGGCCGAAAATGCAACAGTTTGTCATGTTACCTTTTGACTACACTTAAAATGTTGTGTAGCCCTAAGCAAAGGCTTGCTGTTTCAACGGTTTATTGAAATAACAGTGGAATTGTCAAAAATTGGATTAAATAGTATCTCTGAGGCATGCCACTAAGAATATATGAAAAGATGAGCTTTTTTATTATAAATTAATGCATCTATGTATTCATTTCTGTTTTCCCTTTTCTCAGAGATTTTTGTGACCTCAGAGGATATATATTTAGAGAGTGGGATGTGTGTAGGGCCAGCACACGTGTGGATACAGATGACCTATGCCCCGGCAAAAATTATGACTTCCACATTTGCTGTACTTTGCAACATTTTTAATTACATTTTTAATTGTTGATCTTTTTGATATTGTAATTATGATATTTTGAATCCTGAAGCATGAGAGTTCAATGGTATATTATGATTGTATGTGGGTCTACCAATTAGAGTATATGTGCATACATAATGTGTTAATTTATTTTATTTTACTTTTGTTTACTGGGGTAGTCTGCCTGATAGCCCATTTTCAGCTGAGGCCCGGTGAGAAAAGCTCCAGAGAAAAATTACAGAAAAAAGGAATTTCAATTTTAAAAAATAGTATTAGCAGTTTCTATCAATGTAAATAATGCACACAACTATAACATGATGTAGGTTACACTATAATTAAATGACAAAGTTAATGTTAACAATTTCTAGCAAGTTTTAAAGGACAGATACAAATATAACAGAACATAAGATAACAGTTTCTAGCAAATTTTAAAGGACAGACAAATGTAACAGGACATAAAATATATACACTGCAATTTGAAAAGGAACCCATAAGTATGCAAGGTAATAAAATATACTCAATAGGAGGTATACAATGGTCATAAAATACAAGCAATAGAGAAAGGTTTGTTTGTAGTGTATAACAGTTGCAGAACAACCCAATAATATACTGGGTCATAAAATACTCGCAAAAGGTAATAGTTTGATTCCAGAGTGCAATAGATGGAAGGTGTATGTAAATAGGATGTTTGCTATAGTGGGAAGTGTGTGGTTACAAGGAAGAATTACTTGTTGGTAGGATACAGAGAGTGGAATCGTAGGCAACATAGAAAGGAGTTGAAGAAGAAGGCAACAAAGGTGGGGGAGAGAATGATAGATGAGATGGACAGAAATCCAAGAAAATGCATGAAGAGGTGATTAGATGAGGGGAAAATTAATGTGTGGTAGTAGCAGTATGAGGTGAGATATGAAGTTGGAGGGAAACATAAATGGGGGGGGGGTAGATAAGGAATAGGTGTAGTTACTAGATTAACCAGGAGTGGTACAAGAGCAAAATGGGGAAAAGAGAGACAAAAATAAAAGTTTGCAAGTATGGTCCAACAGTGTTGGTAAGGACAGCAATGTCACCAGTCAAAGGCAAAATCAAGAAAGGCATCACAGTAGGTTACATGCTTTTGTGATTTATATGGTCTAATGGGGAAGGGGAGACACACCCATACAGGCTGAATAGTAAGAGAGGGGTTGAAGGAAGACAAGAAACGCTCAGAGTTACAAAATGCACACTTAGCACTGGTATTCATGAGGGTATGAAAGAGGTACAGCATATTGGGCAGAATCTGGCATAAGAAGAGGGGGTGGGGGTTGTGATGGAGAAATATTAGAAATTAATACTGGAAAACAATCCACAAGGACCACACTGCATGATTCAAAGGCTCCTCATAAATATGAGCACTGTGCCTGCAGAACTCTTAATGCAGTTATTTGAAATATCATTTGTCAGGGTATACGTTTAAAGAACCGTACCACAAGGGTGTACAAGGTCACTTAGCTTAATGGGGTTTCCATGAACTGCCATGTTGAAAATATAGTCAGAATGTTGATTCACTTCCCTACAGGATAACAATGTCCTAGACAACAACATTCAACATGGATTGTGCATAGAGGGATCTGTCACTCACGTGATTCAATTTTATTTTTGGTTGAATGGATAACTCATCAGTGCATAGTGGTAGTTGTGGATTTAGGCATGGAACTACAAGCTTGGGCATCAGCTAGGATGCAGAAGGTAGCATCAAACACATATTCCTGTATGTAGCACTCATCATTTCAGAGCAACTGGACAATTATTGTATGGTTAATTATGAGCTAATTAAGAGATGATTATGCAACATCTGCCATGCCCTAAGGTTTCAATGGCGCCCATTGCAATTCTTTTTTGTTTTTCAGGATAAGTCATGAAATTTGTGTGCAAATTCTCCACAGAAACATTTCAATGTCCTGCAGGTAATACCTCAGGAGTGTACAAGCCATAAGTCAACAGAATCCTGAAGTACTTATATGCCAACAGACAACTTAAGCAATGCATGATTTTCACAAAACTGTAGGACTTTCATGAAAGCCCAAAGTTTGGACATTGCACAGGCCTACGTGACTAGAGTGGACTACTGATCTATGAGTATGCAAGTCATGTGACACCATACAGGATGCTATTTGAATGAATGTGCCAAGTATCTAGTCACTTCATATGATGCCTAGATGTGATATAGCTGCCTCTTTAACTAAGCATTCCCAAAATGGCACCATGTGATATGGTCAAATGCCGGGTAGTATAGCTTTCCTCTTTAACCATGGCTGCTAACATCCTTTGCAGCCTTACTACAGAGGCAGATGAAGCAGATAAGCATGCATGCTGTCAGACATGAACTATAGCTGAACATGTACTTACACAGCTTAAGGTTAATTTCTACTGCCTCAGTCAGTTAGGTGGATTCATTTAGTATACCCATATGATATACGTCATAATACATAACATGACTGTACACACCATAATAGTAGTAGCCATACCATTTGCAAAAGCACAACCACTAGATAAGGACAATGTTGCCCACACTGCATATTACTTGGTGCAAATGCTAGGCAAATTTATGCCAAGATGGTGAGAGCCACACTCCTCACATTGTTAAGATGAAGTAAAATGTAGACTGTGTGTGTTAATTTGTGTATGTGTGTATGTATGTAGAAACTGTAGACATTAAATATTAAAGTAATACAAGCAATGGTGCACAACAATGTAAATACAAATGTATGTTCTGGTACAGGTTACACATGGTATTATCTGTTTTATAATAGGTAACTATGTGTCAGAAGAACAGAAGCATGCACTGCATGGCCACAAACTGCAGAAGTGTATTTTTCATATTTCTAACCCTTGTATGTGGAAGTTTCTTAAGTGAGCATGCCTTAACATGTTTTCTGTCATTGATCTTACGTATGGGCGTGTCCATTTTGCATAGGGTTGACATGTGGTAAGGACTGGAGACCTCTGCGTACAAATGAATGCCTGCCATAGGTGTATATCCTAACAGGACCACTGAACTGCTGAATGGCCCTGATCTGTGGTAATGGTGTCCAAGGCTGCACAGATGCTAGTGGCCACTGTAATGCGTAAGTATTAGCTGCATACTGTGGTGTTACAAAACACCTGATGTCAATGATTCTATCCAGAAACATTTTCTGGATCAAAGTGATAATGTTTGTGGTTAAGAAACTTTAGCTCAAAGAGGAGCATGCATGACAGGCCATGTGATATGGCAGATTGGTCACAGAACTAGGATGCAGAGGTGCCATGTCCACTGGGCCTAAATCAGCACAGACTCACGTATATTTGTGCAGCATGATTTACCGACCTGTGACTGCTCTCAGCAACAGATATCATTTACATGTTTATTATTCACACTTCAATTTGGAGATGTTTAATTCATGCTGGAATTTATTGCTTTTCATGCTTGGATGCTCCAGACTACATTTACAGACATAAACTGCATACATACATATATTATAGACTGATGCACCTGTCTTTTTCTGCAAGCCTATAAGGCAACAGTTGATTACAGTTAGCATGTTTTTCCTTTGCCCCTATTCAAAAAAGCAATTCTTTCTTGGGAAAAAAGAATGGTATCATAATGTAAATCATTTATTAAAATATTACAGTGAGAAAATTAAAATATGTTGGTACGAGTGTGTATATGACTGATAATAAAGCAGATCTTTGCTCTGAAAAATGTTTTCTTTTTCCATATTACCTATGTTTATATCAAAAACATATTCATTTTTTCACTATAAGCAAATATTTTGAGCTATGTTTGTCTGCAAAGTTCCCAAGAACATCGTTTAACTGTATATTTTGTAGTAGTATTTCACAGATGAAAACGTGAACTGATATTGCCTTTCTGTAAGAAGTATAATATCAATAAGTTTGAATCCAAAAATTGTAGTGCAACTGCTAAAATGTTACAGGAGATCTCAAAACTTGTGGTGCCTTTGCTTTCAACCATTTTTTCAAGGGCATGCCCCTGGCACTCACACACCCTGACTGCTTACATGTACTAACTCCAAATCATTGAACCTCAAAGTATGCCTAATGCGCTAACTTATTCAAACCTCTGATTTTATATATATTCCTAATTTTTGTATTTTTAGTCTATTCCAGGGATCTGTAGACTTCTGTAAATAATAACTAAAACAATCAACTCATTTGCTCATGTCAGAACTCATTTTATAAAATTATACAAAACGGTTGCAGGAAAGGGCAGCTAGTACAGCTAAACAACTAATATAACGTATCCTGTATCTTCGTTCAATGCTTTATATAAATACACAAATCAAGAAGTAAAATGGCTTGTTCATTATCTTATTGTGTATGTTGGGAGAAAAGGTCAGTTTAACTGTTTGCTTCAATAGGAACTCTGCACTGTAACTTCCTGAACTGAAACAAAGGAATCAACATTACACGTTGAACTCTTGTAATTTTCAATAAAGCAATTTTATTAATGTACATACAGGTTTAAAGATTCAGATTCATACTAGGTTATTAATCTAATGGCACATACCTCTCAACTGTCCAGATTTTCACAGAATGTCCAGATTTTTACTTAATATTTTTGGTCTGTTACTTGTAAGATATGTGGTTTTCTGGCAAACTAGTGAGGATTAAATTCAATAAATAATGACAGACATTTGAGTTTCAGACTTCATATCCTACAGAAAATGCATGGTAATAAAAAAACTTTTCATTCTTTCAACTTTCTAAGTTTATAAGAGCAATATTTAAAGGTTGTCCATGTTATTAAGCCTTTGCACCCCCCCCCCCATTATTTTCGGCTTTGTCGAGTTGAGAGATATGCCAATGTACAAATATGTAGCCTAGCTAAGACTCCCACTCAGTTATGAAGACATGAATTAATACCAGATTCTAACCTAGTTTCTGCCCATTTTGACAAGGGCTAGAGAGGTCACATCATGAGGGTATTGTGATTATCCATCAAGTGACCCAGGCTACATTTAAAAAGAGTCATGGATCACTCTGTTTAACCTCTAAGGGAAGTCTGTTCCATAAAAGAAGTATTCTCTGTGAAAGATATTTTTTCTGCAAGTGTCCTGTTTACATTTTAGTGGAAGTTTACGTCTTTGAGCAGGTGTTTAGGATGGTACTAGTTTTAAAGATGTGTAGGAGAGTAAAAAAGGAATGGACCTTTCGAGACTCTGTAGACAAATCAGAGATCTCCTGTCAACAGTTGGTGGGGAATGGAAAAGAGTGAAAATGATTTGACGTGGTCAGGATAGCTCAAGGAGGACATGCCCTTGATTTTGTTTAGTAAGGAAATGCTGTGGTCTCTTGAGCTAGGTCATATACTAAGCCAAGTACATACAAAATGGGCATTATATGGTCATATACTTAGCCAAGTACATACAACAAAAGGGGCATTATATTATATTACTGAAATAGTAAGAGAAGGTAGGGGGGAAGATCACTTACTTGGATCTGAAACATACATCCCTGGTGATTAGTCTGATTATATAAAAGGAATTTCTAACAACTGTGGTCACATGGTGGTCAAAAGATAGTTCATTGCCAGTAAAGGTGTTCAAGTCCCTAACAGAGTCAGTTTTGAGAGGATATCACCTATGCGTAGGAACAGAATTGCCCAGTTTGCCAAAGGATGCAATGCTGCATTTTTTGATATTTAGTTTGATATCATGGTCCAAGAACCACTTGGTGGCATGAGTTAGGCCCTACTGAAAAATATATACATCATCTTGGGTATTTTGGGTAGCTCTAAGTTTGCAGTCTTCAGCAAACATTGTCAGCTACAGACCTTTGGTGTCTGTTTTAATGTCAGAGAAGTAGATAAAGATGAGTGATCCCAGGACTGATTCCCAAAGGATACCTGTAGTAAGTACTCTTCTAGTTGAGAGTGTGTCTGCAACACTAACATGGTGGGTTCCGACAGTGAGCCAGTTTGCTATCCAGGAGGTAACACAGGGGGTTATATTTAAATGGATTAGCTTATCATTGATGCCTGATTGTGTAATGGTATCAAAGGCTTTGAACAAATCCAGTGAACTGATTTAACTAAGTCTAGTGCCTTAGTGACTTGTTCAAAAAAGTCCACCATGTTCAAGAGGCAGGATCTGCCTTTATCAAACCCAAATAGGTTTGAGTCCAGGTTTTAAAGACTGCCTATGTCCTTGTTTATGAAGTCCATAATGATGTGCTCCACTGCCTTACAGATAAGGCTGGTGAGCCTGATAGGTCAGTAGTTGCCTAGTTTTGTCATGAGTCCCCTTTGTGGAGTGAGGTAACTGCAGCAGTTCTCCACAGTTCTAGCACACATTCAGTGGAGTGGCTAAGCCTTAATAGATGCAATAAGGAGTCAACCAGGCATGCTTAGTACTGACAAGGAAACCTGGCACTTGTCAGGGATGATAGAATTAGTGTTTATAGCCTTGGAGACACAGCACTTAGAACTTGCTCTGGGGTGACTTGTGGGGGTGATGTATGCTTGCTATTATGCTGTGAGTAATTTGGGAGAATGTAGGGTAAAGTTTAAGCTGAATTTGTCTGCTAACATGTTGGCAATGCCATCAGGGGATGAGAAAGTGATGTTACTTTGCATTATCTCAGAGTATTGTTACTGATATGGCTAAAGAATACTATGCAGGTATCACTAACATGGGTAGTGAGTCACAGTTTGTAGTTGCTCTTGGAAGATTTGACTTTGTTTTACAGTCCTTTGTTGATCATTTTGAGCTGATGCCTAGCTGATGGGGTGTTACATGTGCTTTTACAGGTTAATACTGACTTATTCCTGTAGTATCATTTGGTGATACTGGACTAGGTGGTCCAAGGAGTTGGCTTTAATGAAATCACTAAATCTCTGTGCATACTAGTTTGTGTTGATATAGGTTCAATTAATTGAGGGATAGATGAAGTCATCCAAAGAGCATATTATTAGTTTCTATGGTGAGGGATGCCACTTTGTTAAGATATGCTTCATGGGTATAGTAGCTGGCTACTGTGTGCTACTGGGTTTTGTTTATTGTAAAAATAATGTGGAGTAGTTCTAAGCCATTGTCCTGCATTACGACTCAGGAAGTGAAATGGTTTCTTAGAAACACAGATACAACCTCACCAACTACAATGTCCAGTTCATCACTGGGTCTGAAGAAGTGCTAGGTATGAAAACCCTGTACTACTGGGGTGCATATCACTGTACTGAAACCATGTTTTATTAACTATGCATACATCAATATTATCCATGGTGGTACAGCGGTAGCGTTGTTACCTCACAGCAAGAGGTTCTCCTGTTCAATTCTCGGCTGGAGTGCCTTCTGTGTGGAGTCTGCATGCCCTCCCCACGGTCGAGTGGCCACCGAAAGACATGTGTGAATGGGCGTGCCTTTGCTGAAGGTTGGGCGTCGGGCTGGCAACTCAGCACCATAAAAATCGACTGCCAATCATTAGCGGACCGGAGTTCCGCTGTGGCGACCCCCAAACCCCCCAGACAAAAAAGAAGGAATATCTGTCAGGAATGCAATATTTTGTTTAGGCCTCTAGCATTGCCCAGTATTACTTTTACATGATTTTGATTGTGATTTGCAATGTGGGCAATTTCAGGAAACTGACCCTACTAAAATATGTACTATGGGGGAAGAAAAAATTCTTAGCCAATATACAGAAGCTATGAGGAGAGAAATATAGACCACCCCTAACAAAAAGCAGCTGTTAATCTTCGCATCCCAGACAGAATTACCTAATCAAGGTACAAATTAAATTAAGAAACATTGTAAAGCAAAGTAACAACAACAATAATACACTAGTTCGAATAAGAAGTGAAACCATTCTTCAGAATTGCAACTGCCATGGCAAAGTCTTCCAAAGGAAAAAAATACTGTAACAAAATTATTTTAGGAAGCACTAACAGGTGTTAACATTTTAATTATAAATTCACAGTACAGGTACATGTCCATATCCTTGAGCAATACAGAGCAATACATTTGCTAAAATTATAAAGAGTAAATTCTTTTAATGTTTAGTTTCGCGTAACTGTTAAAAAGTACCCACCTTACTCCAGAAAAGTGTTGCATAACAAAGAACAGATTATGCTAAACTTACTATAAAGAATTTCAATGTTGGCAGCCTTATCAACTTACAGGGATAAAGTTCCAAATATACCCCATACAACCTGAGTTCATTAAGTGGTCTGGTGCCTGTCTGAGCTGGCAGAGGGCTGAGAAGGAAAGATGAGGCCATGCCTGTGAGCGTATTCTTGGGAGATGGGAGGGTGGACAAGGGATGGCGTGCTGGTGGGTATGGGTCCCTCAGTGTAAGTCTGAGGGACACTGAGGTAAGGAAAGAAGCTGCTGGAGTGAGTTATTGAGCAGGAAGGGGGCGTGTCTACACCTGAGCCAGAGGTGCTCCCAGTCACCATGTCTCACTGCTCATCTCAGCACATAAAGGTGATGCTTATGTGTAAGAAGGTAGGGTCCAATATGCAAAAATCCCAAATCACTTTTAGAGCAACAATGTGGATCTTAAGCTGGCCTAGCTCTCCATCTCACACCACAAGTAATGGCTTCCCACTCACCAATTTGGATAATTGGGATGGTTGGAGACCATGCATCTGGTCAGGTTAAATTGAACATGCTGAACATGTGAGAGATGGTATCAGGGTAAGAGTCAGGCATAAGAGGAGGCACACCACAGATGGGTACCAGCTTATCCCTTACATAAATGCAAAAAAAACAAAACAAAATAAAACAATTACAACAATGAAGCATTCAGTTATGCTTGGCATAACTTGGAATTCCAGGTGATAGTCTTAGATATGTCGCATTATACAGCTGATATGCATAATGTTGCCATGCTGTGATACACTGGCATGACCCTGTGTACAATGACAGAGGCTTGTAGTGGACTGTACTTCAGTATGTATAGCACAGAGGTGTAGGGAGGGAATCCCAGTATTGATGACACACCTAGATTTTCAGGCAGTCCTCTACCTTAAATCCTATCCATCAGCAAATGTCAGCAGTGTATTCTCGCAAGGAGAGGGACCATTGATCCAATTGTACCATAGTACTTGGGTGTGCACCGTAATATAGCACACAACCAGCCCCACATCTGCATGGTGCCTGCAGCCAAGGGTCTTGTAAAATTTCTGTGTAGCATGTCAGACGGCTAATTTGCATTCTGCTTTATTATACTTTATTTCACCATGCTAATCACGGGAAGATGCTTACACCACCAGTTTGTTACATGAGATAGATTTTCATGAATCACACTGTATTACTGTCAGTAATATTTGATATAAACAGCTTACACCAGTTTGCTTTATGAAATAATATATGAAACCCACTCATAATGTTTCCAAAAATTTGTAAACAACATATAATATCTTGATAACAACTTAAACTAAAGAGATAATGTTAACAACATTTTTGCTTGTCTAGTTGTAAGTTTCTTATAAGACAAGGCAGCTCTTTCCAAGATGATTGGTTGTTTCTTTACTTGTAGAAATATGAAAATAATTCCATTTTTCAAACTAAGCATATTAACACCTTCTGGTTTTGTTAGTATTTTTTGCCTATTATATAAGAGTTAGGCTTATAGTTTTCAAGAGAAGATATAGTATTCTTTGAAAACTAGGTCACCAGTTGTAATATCCCAAGTCCTAATTCATCAATGTGAAGACACCCACTTTGTTTCTACTGATATGTATCACAGTAGGTAGGAGTATCCTTGTCTCGCTTGCAGCGTGCTTCTCTTCCCCCATGTTTGTGTGACCATAGTGTTAGTATCCAAGTGAAAGGAGTGTCATGGGCTAAATCTCCCACATGGTGTGTGAATGCATGCTTATCCCCTACAATAAAATAGTATACCTTGAGTTTCCCCTGCATGCTCATACAGTTTGTTTTTGGCAGGTTTAAATCATGAGGAATGCAGTTGGTTGGATGGATGCACAGTGCATGGTGAAGTTGGTTGCTGCTTCAGGGTGCAACATGTACAGTAAACTCCCAGTTAATCGGCACCCATGGGGATTGGTAGATGCTGAATAAGTGTTGTTTCTGGTTGCTTGAGAGTTACTATTAAAAATAGACATGACAAATACTGTACCCTATACTGGGTACAGGATGTTTGGACCCCTCCGATTCGACCCTGGACGGTTGGACCCCAGTAATAAATGTAATGTAAGTGAAGCTGAAGCACATCAAAGCAAAAATAGAAATGAAAGACTGTCTAAACATTCTTAAAATTGGTTTAGAAAGTATTTCTTTTCTATTTATGTGCTTCGTCTCCACTTACTTTAAACTAAGTGCAAATTGGAACTTTAATTATATATATACAATAAGTGCCAAAAAAAAAAGTTTGCTGACTAATCCAGAAGTTCACGGCATTAACTAGTCCAGCGTTTCTGTATAACGATAACGTCATTATTACATAAAAATAAAGAACATTAGCGATAAAACAACAAGTAAGGATTAAAAATAAATTATATTTAAAAATGAAAACATAATGGGCAGTCATTTTGACAGATGGCTGCTCTGATGTTCTGTTTGTTTCCCCGCTGAAGTAAATGGGCTATGGGTGTAAGCTGTAGAGGCACTGAGCATTGTGATAGTGAAATGGATGTTTGGCCCTAGAATTGCCCTTCTAAGCTTTGAACTACTTGTTGATACTTTTTACAAATAAATTCTTGAGTCGTTAAAAACAGTGTTTTACTTAGGAATGTTTGTGCACTGTAGATGGATTAGACTGTATTGTGTGTATGTTTGTCTTTGCACTCTGCAGTCAAGTCCTCTGCAGCACTACACACTATCAATGTTGCTGGAAATCAAGAGTGTTTGCATTTACTCATACATCCATATCCACTTTCCTAAGGTTCTGATGTGCTTTGATGGTAGACGGTGGGAAATGGTGAAAATTGCATGTTGCTGCTTGAGCTTTGATGGTAGTATAAATGTTCAAGATGAAGAAGGCATATTAACCTGAATAAAAAATTTATTTCATTTAATTTTAAAGAAATTATTTATAGTACATAATAGATTAATTAGCATATCAACATAATATAAAATAAAAAAGATATATTTAATTGATGGAAAACATATGTCATAAAGTATGTTATAAAGTAACAGTAGTTATAATATGTTAAAACATAAAACTAGTTATTATATGTTAAAGATTTAAATGTTATATTTATACTAACCAATGTAATTAAATAAAATAAAAATATTAATAAAAAATATATTTGTAATGCAAAATTAAGTGTTATTATTGAATAATTGATTAATTAATAACTTAATGATAAAGTACTTAAAATAATACATTTGGGATCAAATAATCCAGGGTTGAACTGTCCACTAAAAAATCACATATACAATACATATAAATTTATACATGAAACTGTATAGAAATGCACTGGGGTCGAACCGTCTGGGGGCGAATAGTCCTGATTCCCCTATACTATACCATACCATATCATAAACACTGTATTGATTTGCTTTTAATATTGAAATACAGTAATTAAAGCCTGGCAGGAATAATAATATTCTAAACTTATATTTCTGATAGAAAACGTGGCACATTTAATGCTTTTCAGTGGCAAGCTGAGTGAATTCAAACTGAATGAATTGAATAGAGAGAGAGAGAGAGAGTGAATTCATGTATGAAAGCAGAAGTGAAAGCGTGTGAGAGATTGGAGAGACACGTGAAAGCTCAAGAGTGTATGTGAGAAAGCGGAGAGAGAAAGAGTGAGTGAACGCATGTATGAAAGCTGAAGAGACTGTGTGTGTGTGTGTGTGTGTGTGCGTGTGTGCGTGTGTGCGTGTGTGTGTGTGTGAGAGAGAGAGAGAGAGAGAGATCGGAGAGAAAATATGCATTCTGATGCAAACTGGCCAAGTATGGAGCGAGTGTTGACGTTTTAGTGATTTGACTTGTTCTCAGGATGGGAGAGAGGGAATTTATTTGTATCTTTCTTTTTAGAACTCAAAAACTCTAAAAACATAAGGCATATTTCTGCCGGGGGAAGCAGAATGTACAACTGAAAAAGTGAATTGTTCATACTGTACTGTATTTCTTCAATTTTTTTCCAGTTGCTTGAGAGTTCTGGTTAAATAAGAGTTTACTGTATATAACATTTAAAAAATACTAAATTATAAGCAAAAGCAGTTTATCCACCACATTTTTGGTAAACTGAAGGGTGAAGGTGTAATCTCTTAATTGGTAGAAATGGAATCTTGTGATGGAATCCAATTATTTCAAAGCAGAAGTTAGTTGGGCACAAGAAAAGTGTGATCAAGATGTTCCATGCCCCGTAAATAGAGAAACCAATATTAGTACTATGGCTGAATCTTGTGGAGGTAACAAGTAGTTTTGAAGACATAAGGACTGAGTTAAAGAATATGACTGGATTGTTTGCGGTATAAATGACATGTCAGGAAGTAGTTGCAGGCAGACATTGAGTCTGCTAAACAGCAAAGGTGTGAGATTTGGGATAAGGCAGTCGAGATGGCAGAAAAAAATATCAGCAGATTTAGCAGCACTGGTTTGAGACTTTGAAGATGATGGGAGTACAAAGTACAGCGGTAGTACTGTGGAGTATAAAAAGAGAGACATTTCAGGTTTCGGCATTAACAGCCATGTTATTCCTTCAAAGTTACGTGCAGTTACAACTACTTATGAATAAGTAGTAATAAAACAAGTTAAAGAAGCTTTGCTAGAATTTAATAAAATCAAATAGGCAGAATAATATTTTCTGGAGTTTGAATCAGTTACAAGTTATACAGCAATTTAAACAAATGTAACAGCAAAGTAGCATATGTGAAGTAGATAAACAGGAAATGCTGCATTAATTAACAGACAATAATATACAGATACATGCAAAGTTTGCTTTAGATGAAAGGAAGATAGTACAGTTACTGAAAAGAGGAAACCACTTACGTTTTCTGTTATCGCATGTTTTAGATTTACTAACTGAGAAAATTGCAGTGAGTGTATAATGAGCAGACGTGAAACTATTGCGAGAAAATGTAAATAGACCAGCTTTACTGGTATAATCAAATATTTGGATGTACAGAAAATTTCTTTCAAAAATATTAATGGGGGGTCAGAATAAGGAGATATGTCTAAAGTTCTGAGGGGAGGTTTTTCATATGGAATGTTAGTATGTGTTTAAATTGTGGCATTTGACTTCTGAGGTGTGGGAGAAGCTAAATATGTGAGAAATCGGTTTGGAACTGTTGGTGGGGGGGGTATTATATGTGGAAAGGAAGCATGATGATCTGCCTAAACGTGTTGTGTGAGACAACTTGAGAGTGGAAATCTGGGGTATATAATTGATATTGTGAAGATCCTGACCTGTGATTTGGAGAGGGCAAATTAAGCTTTGTGGAGAATTGTTAATTATCTATTGATGAAAAGAGATGGTTGGGTTATTAGAGGAAATAAAACAACTGATGTCTTTTAACATGGGAAGGGTCCATTTTGGGGTGCTTTGATATTGGTGCAGTTGTTCAGGTAAGCAATGCCTTTAACATCTCTCCAAAACTATTTTACTTACATATAGTAAGTTGCTTATTAGCGAGCTAAGTGAATTTTTCAGCTTATATTTTGAGCTTACATTGTTGTCTAATGGAGAGGAAGGCTAGCCAGTCCTGTTTTTGTCCTGAGATTTTCCATTTCTCCCAGAATTCTTCTCTTTGTTTCATTAACTTTTTCATGTTTGAGGTCATCCAGGAGCAATGTTTACTTCATAGTCTTTTGAATAGAAGGACTTTACCCATTACTGGTTATAATCAAGAGTTGAAAAGATGTGGAGCTTTTGTTGAATTAGTCTAAATTAGTTATTTGATATAGTGGGGTCTACTCCACAATTTCAAGTTTTGAAATTTATATGCTTCCTTTTGACTTAAGAGAAGTTTCTAGTTGCTAGTGTGATAATTTGTATTATGAAGGAGGTAAGAGTAAGCACCTCTAGGAAGTCAGAATCAAAAATGTCAGTGACTTCATCTGTACCTCAGAGGTCTACACAATAAAATCAGAAGTATCACTGTGCACTTACTGAAGGGTAATTTCATAGTCACTGCATAATTTTCATGTTTCCTTCTAAAATTAACTTTTTTAGGACAGAAATGTGTATAGACAATGAAGTTGTTATCAAGTGAGGTATCAGAAGTGACATTTTACAAAGATAGTATAAAAATATTGACATGCATTAAAGCTACGAGGCATGTTAAAGTATTCTGAAGAAGTCCTATGTGGACGAAACCTAGGTAAACCTTCGTCTGTGTTTCGTTAATAAACCTGTGTTGGCCTGGATTCATTTTCCTTTTTCTTCATTTTTGGTTCGTTGTGGAGGTTTGGTTCTACGAGGAATGTTCCCAATATTAAATGTAGATTAATAAGTTTCACACTTAGTAACATTTTTTTGGAAGCACTGATCTTAGGGGTCACACACTCTACCAACGCCATGACCATTATGCTAGTGCATATTGGCATAAGGATGTATAGGCTTGCTAAAAAACAAAGCTTTTTGCCTAAAATAGGAAGGCTGAATACTGAATCTCTAAGCAAATAAAATCATACTGGAACATTCAAAAAATATGGCAGAGACCCCACCCTGGCCAGGAGTGACATGCAAATTAAAAGGGGGAAGGAGGGTGCTAATACTGCAATAGTGATCTATTTGAACAGCTACGGTTATGATAAGTTTACAAAACTGTTCCATTGTGAGATCACTGTTGCAGTAACCTTTAATTATATGTGATGATTGCCAAACCTTACAAAAACCTTACAAAAAGTGGTAAAGGGCCAAGGGCAAGAATCTAGGATACATACCTTTCAACCACAGAGCAAGAAATCTTGACAGAGCCTAAAATAATGGGGGGGGGTGGCAAAGGCCCAGAAGTAGGGACAGATTTTAAATATTGGTCTTATAAATTTAGAAAGTTGCTACAATAAAAGGTTTTGTGCTAGCATGCATTTTGTGAAGAATATAACCTATGAAACCTAACTGTGTGCCATTATTTAGGAAATTCAGTTGTCAGTGATTTGTCAGAAACCCACAGATTTTATGAGGAAAAGACCAAAAATATTAGGTATATATCTGGACATTCTGCAAAAATCTGGACAGTTGAGAGGTATGCTAGGATACCCTGGAAAATACCTCTAAAAATCCTGTTCTGGCTGTGGAAAAAGATTCAGCTTTATAGTGTCTTAAAGTGTGCAGTGAGGATAAAGTAGCTGCCTGCAGAACAGTTCTTGTGTCTTCCTCTTTCAAAAAAGTCCAAGAAAGTCCCGGAAACAAGCATAACTCTGGTAGAGTGAGCTTTGATATTTTGAGAGAGACTTTTCCAATTATAAGCTTAACAAAACTGAATAGCCTGAGACAGGCATCCAAAGATGGTTTGCTTAGAAACTAGTTAAACTTTTTTCTTGTCACCAAAAGAAACAAAACATGGATGAAGCATAAACCTTTTCACAAAATTTATTAAGGGCATGGCTGTTCTTTTCATTTGGAACATGGCTGGAAGAGGAGATGGTTTTGAACTTCTATCGCCATCAGGCTATATAATAGTAGGGTCAGAAATATTTTTTAAAGAAATTTGTGAGAATCTGGGCCTTTATAAAATCTATCTGGTTTTCTGGGAGTAGGGGCTATGAGTCAGGAAAGATAGAAGCTGCATTAAAAAGCATTCTCTATGGCTCTAAGAACAGGAGGAATAGATAAAGTCTTTGGAGGGAGATTCTATACTGAGTAACTTATAGTAGTTTTTTTGAGACTCAGAAATCTACTTACCTTTCCATATGAAGAAGTCTCTCAGTTTAGATACAGTGTCAGAAAAAGATATTTCCTTATTGGAAGGATCTGAGGACAGAGTGTTCTCAGATTCAGACTCACAGGAAATAATGGAAGATAACTGTGAAGGTCAGTCAAGTCCTTCCATATTGGATTCAGAGAGAATCTGTTCTGGGGAGGAAGGGGATTTCTTTCTCTTAGCCTGAGTAGGAGCTGGTGTTGAGGGCTGTAAAGACTGAATGGCTCTAAATAGACTCCAGGCAAAGTTGAACCAATAGATATTTCATTTTTGAGAACTTTTCTTACAGGTCTTCAACCTAATAGTTTTGGGAAAAGAATCGATAGGCAGACTTCCAAAAGCAACCCTCATCAGAACCTTGTGAATGTCTTCCTCATCCTCAGATACAATGATTTGATATTCTCCCCTCCCAGCAATATTTACCTGATATACATCTGATAACTCAGGTAATGTTTTCAAGATTTAGCAGCTTCCTGTGGTGTCACACCAAAAGAACTAGGAAAATCAAACTGATGGTCCAAGGGCTGCAAAACTGTCTCAGAGGAGATGCCAGTCCCAGACCACAGAAGAGAAGTGGACATCCGAGTCTTTTCAATAATCTGTTCTGACAACTTTTTCTTAATTTGTTTTGCTTGCGGCAGGAGATCTGCTGATTGGAGTCAAAGGCCATAGTCACACATGCCAGTTTTCTAATATGTATTATTTTCAAGAAAATGTCTCAGGAAGTTCAGACTGCTGCTTACCATCTTAGGGTGAAAGATAAAACAAATTTCACAAGATCTAGTATTGTGCTGTACTCTTAAAATAAACAGGCAGTGCAAGAGTCCTTGCAAGGAACTTGTCAACAACAACAATATTTGGCCCTTCTGAAAGGTATAAGAAAAAAAAAATCAGATAACTTTTCCACAATAATGTAGTTCCACTATAGGTATATTTATCTGCTCATAACTGTAGCTGATGCTGACAGCGCTACTCAAACTTGCTAAGTGGATGAAAAGTCTGCAGAAGTGGACATGCAGAAAGAAAGTTTTGTTTTTGGTATACAAATACTTCCTTCTTATATAAGCATGCACTCACATGCTTAGAATGGATGTACAGTGCACATGGTAGGTGCACAAAACTTTGTAGAGTGCCTGGACATAGGTTCACAGGTTCATAGGAGATTATTAGGCTATTGGCCCTTGAGCCTTTTTAAGCCTAGCCATGTTATACCTTTGTTCCCTTATTGACCAAATTGTGTGGTCTATATTTGCAGCATGAGTCTATGATCAGCACCAATTCCCCTTATCCAAGAGGGACATAGGTGACACCTCCATGGTAGATTTATGATCTCCCATCCAGTTGTCTAAGTTATGCTTAAAAACGGTCATTGAACATCTCTGTTTAAAGTGAATTGGCAGTTTGTTCTAGAGGAGTGGCAATCTCTGGAAGAATGATCTGTCTCTCCAGCATGTCCTGTTAATGTTGCAGGCTAGGCTAAGATTCCTATAGCGAGTGACTCTTGTGCCATTTGACTTGGAGATGTGCAACATTTCCATCAGGGCAGGGTCCAAGGCTGCTCTGTAGGCCAGGCACAAGTCCCCACTCAGCAGCCTACAAGATACAGAGTACAGTGACAGGGTGTTCAGTCTGCCTATGTAGGTCATGTATTGAAGGCCCAGAATTTTCTTGGTGAGAAACCTCTGAGGTCTCTCCAGCTGCTGCAAGTGTTTGGTGAGGTACATAAAGAAGGGAGCATTGCACTCTATTAGTGGTCTCACAAGGAGTGAGTACAGGGGAGTTATAACATCCTTAGCTCTGGATGCGATGCCCTTACTTATGAGATGTGCAGCATAGGTCCTCCTTACCACTGTGGACACATGAATATCGAAGTTAAGGTTGCTATCAACCCATGTTCCCAAATCTCTCACCACAGGGTTTGAGCTAAGGGGGGGTAATGTTAATATTGAAATTTGCAGGGACTTCCACTTTGACAAAAGTGGTGATCATGCATTTTTTTGTATTTAGTTTAAGTCTGTGTCTTTGGCGCCAATCATTTGTCTGTGTAAGCCTTTTTTGTAGAATGTCAGCATCATTGGGGAACTCAGTGATTGCACCCAGTTTGCAGTCATCAGTGAACGTGTTAAGCTACAGACCATCTATTTTCACCTGGGCTTATGAGAAATAGTTTCCAAACAGTAGGGGGGGCAGCACAGATCCTTCTAGTACACCACTGGTAACTGCTCTCTGGTAGAGGTGCAATCCCCAACTTTGACAGTATGCATTCTGCTGGTCAGCCAGTTGGCTACCCATCTAGTGACATATGAGCTGAGTCCCAGTTTTTTAATTTCTCCAAATCTTTTGAGTTTCTAATACCATAATGCAATGGACCCAATTCCTACGTTAAACTATGATTGAAGTTCATAAAACTAGTACTGTTTTCAATCTTTGATGTCAGCCATAAGTACTCTTTGCAGCACCCACAATGTGCCCAGTAATGACTCCTTATGCAATTTGGAAGGAGTTACATGTATCGGTAACATATCTAAATACAATTAGAGATTCTTTTTTATAAGACCAGTTGCTCCTGCTACTACTGGAACTGTCTGGGTATCTTTCTAACTCATTGCTCTCATTTCTGCCTGCAAATCCTGATATTTTTATGACTTCATGTTTCTCTGTACACACACCACAGTCACTGGATATGGAGATTTCAATAGTAATGTTACTTTTATCTTCTTTTCATGGGCCACTATATCTGTTTTTCTCGCATCTATCTTTTGAACTGTTGGTAGTGGGTGATCCCATGTGATGTATATTTCATCATTTTCTATTATGCTTTGTGGCTCATGTTTCCAGTGTTTCTCAGCTACTTCAATATTGTAATGTTTGCACAATCCAGTGCAACAGTCTTGCCATGCTATTATGCCTTTCAGTATAGAGTCCTTCTGCCATTAGTATGTCACAACCAGCAATAAGGTGCGCAACTATTTCCAATTCCGTTTTACAAAACTACATTTGTTTGTTTCTCCCACATGTTCAATGGACTTTGTAAACCAATGTGAATGTAGTCTACTATCCTGGCCCATCAATATTAAACTTTCATCTTTTGGTTTAAATTCACCTCTCCTTAACCATTCAGTTTTTAGATCCTGATCAACATGAGGTTGTTCCAGGAGTTTTCTTTACTTGCAACTAAATTTATGCATTTTCCACAATTCTTGCCTTCTCGTCTGATCCTTTACCTTACATTCTTTCTTTTGTTTTTTGGCACATTCAGTTGCTGCCTGATTTTTATCTACCTCTGGTTTGATTTTCATCCCCGCTTGATATCGATATCTTTCTACTAGACTAACAAGGGAAGTCATCTTAGATTTATTCTCCTCATATGTCAAAACTTTCACTATGTTTGGGTCTTGTGAGGTGAGCAGATATGTATGCAGTCCCACGACTGCAGCTCTACACATGTAATCAATTTCAAGAAGGCCCATTTCCTGGCTGGGTGAGTTTCTCAATGATGCTTGAGTGGTGAATTGTGTCAAAAGCCTTGGCAAAGTCAAGATAGGCTGTATATACTGTTTTGCCTTCATCCAGTGCTTTGGTGACATTCTCAAACAAGTCCACCAAGTTTAACAAAGTCAAATTGGGTTGGGTCAAGAGTTTGAAGGTCACCTATGTCTTTGCTGATAGGGTCCATGATGATTCTCTCTATGGCCTTGCAGATAAAGCTGGTTAGGCTTATGGGTCTCAGGGTCGGTTGATGGACTCCCTTTGTGTATGAATTACTGTTGCTGTTTTCTACTGTGCTGGGACAAACCAATACTTAGACTGTAGTTGAAGAGAGTGCCAAGTGGTTCCACTAAGTCCTGTTTCAGCCATGTAGTAGGTAGCCTGGGATGTTATCTGGTCCCATAGAGGCTGTGTTTTTGGCCATGGAGAGTGCGGTTATGAACTGCTCTTTGGGTATGCTTTGGGGTATGTCTGGTGGGGAGAAGAGGGTTGAAGTTTGCATCAAATCTGCCTGCTAGCAGGTTGGCAATGTCCTCAGGGTCAGCATGAGTGGTACCATCCATTACTAGTTCGTCACAAAGCTGGGTCTTCCCTTTTAGATTTCTGACATAGCTAAAGAATGCCTTGTGATTATCTTTAGCTAGAGATGCTAGTTTAGCTTCATAATTGGCTTTAGAGGATTTTACAAGATATCTAATTTGCTTGTTGAAGCTATGAAGGTATCCTTCCCCTGCTGAGTCAGTTCCCTCGCAGACATTAGTTTCTTCTTGTTGTTGTATAACCTATGCTTGATGTCCACCAGGGTGGCTTGTTTTTTGTGAGGACTTTGTTTTGATCCATTCAGGTACAGCCAAGTGTATATACATTTGTATAGGTGTTTATACAGAGCATTTGTGTATACCTCTGTATAAGAGTCATTGTTGACAATGGTAGTGGGGAGGGGGGGGGGGGTTGAAACTATTTATACCATCACTTAGGAGGCTACAGATTGCTTTGGAGAAGTTATTCATTCTTCTTGCTCTTGGGGGTGGGGGTTAGGTATGATTGTTACTTCAAAAGAGATTGACTTATGACCAGACCTTACCAGGGAAGGCAACACACAGGGGGTAGTACAAAGTCTAGGACATTCAAGCCCCCTGTGGGGGTGCAGACTATCTGTTACAGAGCATTTGTATTAACAAAGTCCAGGAACCTGAGGGTGAAGGTGTTTGTGCTCATATACAACTCCCAATTGATGAAAGAATAGTTGAAATCACTCAGGATGAAGATGTTGGCTGTATAGTGAGAGTGACTCAAGTAGGTCCAGGTAGGCAGAGTGGTTCTTGTGGTTCATGGTGGACGACCTATAACTAACAATGATATGGAAGAGGGTTTTACCTAGAGTTAGTTGGACTTGGAGTAGCTCTATGAAGTCATACTGTTTGACCACTCTTGAGGTGTATTTGTCTTTAATGAAGATGGATACACCTCTGCCTTTGGTTCTATCATGCTCGTTTTGAGGTCTGAACGTGTGGAAGACATTGTAGATTGTATGGTGAAGGTGGTCTCTGTGGCCTTGAACCATGTCTCTGTGACTGTACAGACATTGGCATATTCCAAGGTAAGGAGTGCTTCTAGTGAGTGCAGTTTCTGATTTAGATTCCTAGCATTAAGCAGCCTAAACCTGAATTTGTCTCTAGTGGATTTTTTTTATGTCTGGAATTTTGTTGTTATGACATTGCCTAACAAAGGCACTATGGAGAGGCAAGTACCTTTGCCAGTAACTGAGAGCCAAAAGGCGACAGGTGAAGACCATCTCTGGAAAAGCAGCGTGGCCTGTCTACCATATCTTCCAAGGCTGACAGATACTGGATCCCCCTGGACTGACACCAGAAGCTAAGCCAATTGTTGAAGTCAATCACTTTTTGTATATATTGAGGCATCATTCGGGATGAAGGTAGAATGCTGCTGAAGGCTAGGTACATACCTGCCTGGGACACATAATCTGAGAGCTGATTCATGTCTTTCTTCATATTGTCCATTGAGGTGCGTCTCAAGTCATTCACTCCAACACGGATATGACAGAGTGGTAACGGTATGTACTTGTTGTTGAGAGACTTGAGTGCGTGTGTGATCTGATGGATCCTGGCACCTGACAGCAGATAGCCTTGGCAGGATACACATTGTAGTTAGAAGCTATTGCAACAGTGACGTAAAGACAAACATCTGTGTCTTACAACCTAGATACCCATGCCTTGCATGCCACCTGTATCAGCCATATGTGAAGTATTGTAGCTGTTCCCAATGCAATCAAAAAAACAATAGCAAGGCTTGTAGTGATACATCAGCATCCAACTGCAGGACTACCAGTATAGTGCACACAAAAATATGACCATGTGTACCAACACCAAATTTTTCTGCTTTGCCATGCTCATGTATACCTCTGTCCACCATTTTGTCTTTGGACAGTGTGCACCCTCTTGTTAGCTGGAATTCTTATTGCAACCCATGCTGTTGTACCAGTATACTGCAGGCATACCACTGAACTATCCCTGATTTTGCACTGTATTTATACCCTGTCACTAATAAAATATTTGACTTTCTGGCAAATCACTGAAGAGAGAAGTCAGTCATTAAGGCCACACATTAGAGATTCATACTACTTATTGCCTTGAAAAAAGTATATTGATGAAAACCCTGTTATTCAATTAACTTTTAAGTGAATGAGAGTAATATTTAAAAATTATATCCCGATTTCTGGGCCTTTGACCCCCCCCCCCAATTATTTTTTGGCTTTGTCCAGTAGATCAAGGATGATTTGTATACATTATTCTAATTCACTTAGAAAGTTGGTAAAACAACACATTTAGCATCAACGTGTATTTTCTAAGTAATAATAATGTCTGCCATTATTGACTGACTGCAATCCTCAGTGATTTCCCAGAAAATCAAAGATTTTTATGCCAGACAAGAGAAAAACCATCAGGCAAAATCAGGAATAGCTGAGGGGTATAATAATGCCATAGTCCATGAAGTGGGTCCCCAGAGATGCCAGGGTGAAAATTCGGAATTATAACATTGAAAAAAGAATACTATCAATATTGCTTAAAAATAGCTGATGGCTTTGTTGGGTGTTGTGACACTCAACAAATTCTTGAGATTGCATTTTTTCAGAGTGACTGCAAAGTCTCTTAATTTTAGTCATTTTGCTGAGAACTGATTAAATCAGGGGTGTGCAGGGAAGAATTTCTGCTTTAGGATTATGTTACATGCCCCAGAAAAAGAAAATTGTGAGCATTTATTTTTACGTGTGCTTTTAATTGTGATTTACTGACTGGTTGAGTGTGTGCGTGTGTGTGCGCGCGTGTGCGTGCGTGCGTGCGTGTGTGTGTGTGTGTGTGTGTGTGTGTGTGTGTGTGTGTGTGTGTGTGTGTGTGTGTGTGTGTGTGTGTGTGTGTGTGTTGGGGGGGGGGCTGCTTCTGTGGAATGATTTTTCATTAAGCAGTCATGCATTCCAGAAAATGGGCAAATGAAAACAGTTACCTGGGAAGCCTAAATGAAATGCATTCTGACTGACTACCTTAGCTTGCAGATGACTACCAAAAGTGGAAGTGGCCTTTCCTGCCTATGAAAGAAGATGATCCTGAAACTCTTCTTAGTAAATACACAGAGGGAGGCCAGGTGATCAAATCTATTATGGGAAGATAATGTGACAGAATGATTGATAACAGCAGTATGGTGTATTACATACAAAATAAATGATAAATATTGGGTAGTACAGATAACTGGCCACTTGATCTGCTGCAGACATTAGGAAAATTAGGAAATCTAAGGTTCACTCATGGTGAATGTTGGCAAAGAGTGAAGAAACATTGTCAATAAATGCAATTAAATGGCTCTAGAAAGCTGTGCTTGCTGTTTAAAAAGAGAACATTTTCTTGTATGCTAGAGATTTGGGTATCTGCTAGAGGCAGTGTTGGTTTGTTTGCAAGCAGAGTATGGGGAAAGAGAATGAAGGACAGTTTCATTTTTTAGTGAGGCACATAGTAAAGCAATCTGTTAATACACTTACTAGTATAACATAGCGTGTTAAGTGTCAAAGTGGAAAGCTCATATTCAAATACTCAACAAGGAAAGAATATGCAGTGACTGCAAAAACAGGAAGACTGACAGTTGACACACAGAATCTATTATTTCTCTTAGCAAAGTACACCCTTCCTCTCACAAACACACACAGCACATGACAACTGACAGAAAATAAAGTGATTCTTAGACAAACGCAGACTATTGCAAAAATTTGTGGCAAGGATCAAAGATGAGTAGGAAGAAAGTAGAATACCAGTAGAAGTTCATTAAGGGGAACGATATATTGGAACTTGTCCTTACTAATGGGGGTATCTTGTATCATCCTCCATGCATCTTTATCACTTGGCAGGTCTAATCATAAAGCTTTCTTCTTTGAAATAAAACTGAAACCAGTGACCCCTTCCACACAAGATACCTTTAGAAATTTCTCTAAGACAAACTACCTACTCCTGAGTAATAAACTGGAGAGCTTCAAATCCCCAACAAACCAAGCTGACTCCATTGAATATATAGAAATGTACAGCACCACACTATACCAGCATAGATGCAGCTGTACCCTGTAGGAACAAGTGAAGGGGAAATTCCAGAAACAAACCCACATAGTGAAACCATAATATCAACAAGTTTTACAATACATGGAAAAGAATTTTGTCCAAAAGTAAAAAAAGAGTAAATCACAGAATGATACAGCCCTCATCACTGAAATAAACAAATAACACAAGAGTGTAATAAAATCCACCAAAACCAAGTTTGAGGCTGAAATAGGTACTCAAGCAAAAGAAAATTACAAGGTCTTGCTTAGCTATGTTCATAACGTCAGAAGTACAACACAGCAATGAACTGAGCTGATTGTGAACAATGTTACCTAAAGCTAATGATATTGCAAACCTACTGTAAATACAATTCTAACTTTACCCTTCTATCCTCTCTGTCTGTCCCACAAGATATAACTGAAACTGGCTCGCCTCCAGCTACCACACAAGACCAAGTCCTAAAGCTTTATCAAAAGCTAAAAATGCATAAAATTACAGCATACAAAAACAGTCCAAAACACGAAACTAGGAACCAAAAGAAGGACTGCTTGGGCAAACACGCAGAGTAAACTTCCAAAATATGAATGCTCTTCTTGGTTAAAAGCAAAAATGGTGCCAATTCAGATGAAGTAAGTTTAAATCCAACTTTTTTATAAAGACAATAAAAGAGGTCAAGTGCTTTCATCCCTACAGCTTTAGGACTTCATCAGAAAAATGAAAGACTAAAAAATTGCCTTTTTATGTAATAGTGGAGTGCCTTCTGTGTGGAGTCTGCATGTCCTCCCCGTGGTCAAGTGGCCTTCGAAAGACATGCTTGAATGGGCATGCCTTCGTTGAAGGTTGGGCATCAAGCTGGCACCTCGGCACTGTAAAAATCTACTGCCAATCATTAGTGGACCGGAGCTCCGCTGTGGCGACCCCTAACCGGGAAAAGCTGAAAGAAAAACAGTATCCCCTACTGATTAATCATACGATCACCTTAAATTAGTCAATTACCAAAATTGATTCACATAAAAAACAATAAAAAGTAAAAGAAATACTGTAGAACAAAGACCTATGTTAAACATAGTTGGTAATCATGTAGAAAAACAAATATAAAACTTATATAAACAAACTTGGAATGAAATGTAAAAAGTCATAAAAATCCATAGAAATACAATAAAACAGCATTTCTGAGAAAGTGTCATTAAGAGCATATTTGTAAAAAATGTATTATAAAAACTGCATTCTTAAAATAGATTTTTTTAAAAAATGTTAATAAATATTTGCAAAAGCCATATATATATATATATATATATATATATATATATATATATATATTTATTGCTTAAAAACATCTCTCATTCTAACTCTTGTGCTTTAAATTTTAAAATAGGTAAAATGGACAGATACTCATTTATGCCAGGTGGGGTTGTTGTGTTGAATTTAAATTGTCATAGCAATTCTCTTTTTTCAATTTCTAACTTCCACCAACCTCCCCTGGGGTTCCTTGTTATAATGTCAATAATACCAAATCTAAACTTGGCAAATCCTGGGCAGGTGAGTGTATGTTTAAAAAGAGCATTGTTTATATTCTCTTTAGAAATAGCGCATAAGTGCTCATAAATACGTTTCCTCATCTGCCTCTCTCTTTTGCCGACATAAAAAGTATTCACATTTTGAACAAATAAAAATAGAAATAATTCCTGTAGTGGCATAATTACGTTCTCTTAAAAAAAACTCAAAAGGAATAGTTTGTAAGAAAATAAAGGGGCCTTCTAGAATGAAGGATCATTGTTTACATGCTCTACAGTGAGTAGTCCCTTTCCTTCTAAGGGAAACCAATAATTTATCATGTTCAAATAAATATTTAAAATTCCTACCAGTTTTATAAACAAATTGAGGTGCTATCCCTAGAATTTCGAACATTTCTGGGTTTGCCTTAAAGATGACCCAATTTTAGAGTATAATGTCTTTGATGTCCCTAGAACATGCTCCATAAGATACCACCCTATTGTTGGTATGTGATTGGGCTTCAAAATCTCTGGCTGGGGGTGGTAGTAGTCATGTTTTGTCCCTTAGAAGGGGTTTATATCTTGACCCCCATCCCTCAACTACCTCTACACTAATTCTGAATAACAAATATTGTCTGTCTTTCAACATCTGTACTATATGACTTAAATCTAATTTAACATTAAGGAAGTTCAGACACATTTGAGCAGCTCCAACTAAATGCTCCTTCAATATAGTCCTTTTAGTAAAATGTGTGTGATTACTCTGAAAGTCAAGATAACTGTTAGAAGAGGTATTCTTTCTAAAGATTTTTAATGCAAAACAGTCATTTATGTCATCTTTGTAAAGGGTAACATCCAGATAGTCAATACTATTATCATCATGGGTATGTGTAAATTTAAAATACGAGGTAGGGTTGTTTAAGGGACTAATACATTCATCTGGGGTCTGTGTTTTCTTCTTCCATAGAATGAAAATATCATCATGAAACCTCAAATAGATATACCAATCATTTTGAAATTTTGTTTTAAAGATATGTTTACCCCCAAACATATAACACCAAGTTGGCATAGATAGGTGTGCAGCTTGCACCTAATGTAATGCCTTTAGTCTGCTTAAAGTATTCACCCTCAAAGGTGAAAACATTGTTCTGCAAAATTGTTTTCATCACCTCCATAACAAAGTTCACCAGGGTGTTATTCAGTGAAGTCAATTCATTAATAGCCTCAAAAAATAAATTAAATCCTTCCTGATGGGGAATTGAGGTAAATAGATTGACTACATCAATATTGGTAAAACTATCATTCATGCTAAACCACTCCTGGCTAATTTTAGAAAGAAAATCCCAAGAATCTTTGAGCAGGTAGTCAATTGATTTAATAGCATTCTTAATTAACCTTTCTATGAAAACCCTAAGAGGATAGGTGGAGCTGTTGTATGCTGCTACTATAACTCTATAAGCAGATTTAAAAATGCTCTTATGAACCTTTGGTATACCAAAAGCTATTGGGATAACAGGGTGTTGGATTCTTAGAAAACTGTGTAATTCCTCTGAAATAATACCTTGAAAAAAGTGCGTCTTCAATAAATAATTGAATTTACCTATGTGCAATAAATATTTCACTACGTGAACTCTCAGTATATTTTCATGTCATGTAAGATGTCAAAGTGAAAATCAAAAGTCAAAGTAAACTTTATTGTCACGTAGAATTATACACTTGTAGCCTAAATGAAATGTTGTGCTCAATTCTTGAGATTGCAAAGGAAAGTGAAAGAACACATACAAGTACAGGAATAAAGATAACTAAAAAATACAATACTACTCCCAGTACACACAAGAAAGAGCAGAGACATTTACCAAAACTCATATATGAAAATAATACCCTCCACTGAGTTAAATTAACTACCCTATTTGAAGTAATACAAAATACACTACAGATTAAAATGCCTAAGTTATTTGTCTAATATTGCACTTGAGTGAGTTAAATAATACTGACTATGGATATAATAAATAAATAAATATTGCACTTACTTGGAATATATGTAAATATATATTGCACAAATAAATAAAAATTGACTTGTTATGTGTCAAGAACCCTGGGACTAGTGCCGAAGTTCAGATGTCTAATCAGTGTAGGGTAGAAACTGTTACTGAAACATGAATTCCTGCAGTGGATGCTGCAATATCTCCTGCCTGATGTCAGATGTTTAAACAGTCCATGTGCAAGATGTATGTTGTCCTGTATTATTCTGGTGGCCTTTCAGATGCTTCTTGTAGAATAAAGATATTGTATTGATGGAAGACTGGAACCTATTACCTTCTCTGCAACCCTCACCACTCTTTGTAGCACCTTCCTTTCTGTAACCGTGCAGCTTCCAAACCACACTGTAAAGTTGCAGGTGAGAATGCTGTCTATTGCACCTCTAGAGAAGGTGGAGAGAATATGAGGAGGAAGCTTAGCTTTTTTTGGCCTTCTTAAAAAGTAGAAACATTGGTGTGCTTTCTTGACCAGTTGGCTGGTGTTTCCTGACCATGTGATATCCTCTGATATGTGTACACTCAGGAATTTTGTACTCTTAACCCTCTCCACACTCTTACCATTGATCATGAGCAGTGGGTGTTTTTTTCTCCTTTTCCTGAAGTTGATGATAATCTCTTTGGTCTTGCATACATTAAGTCAAGGTTGTTCCCCTCACATCAACTCATCAGAGATGCCACCTCCTCTCTGTACGCCCTTTCATCTTCCTTTGTGATGAGCCCCACGACTGTGGAGCCATCAGCAAACTTGATGATATGGCTGGACTCGTGCTTAGCATAGCAGTCGTGGGTAAGGATGGTGAATAACAGTGGGCTGAGAACACATCCCTAACATGTCCAACATGTAGCCAGTGTAATCAAATTTATCTACTAAAACAACACCTCCACCTTTATCTGGATTCATTATTCTTAGGGTGTCATTGGTCCTGGGTGTTGCACTGCCAGCACAGCTATCAGGAATTTTGTAAATAATTCCATGTCATTTGTGAATATCAAAATGATTTATACAGAACAGTATGCTATGTACTGAGTTTCATAGGTTCATAGGTAGGTACTAGGCTATCGGCCCTGGGGCCTACGTAAGCCTAGCTAACAAGGTTCCCTGGCTTACGCCACCCAAGAAAGTTATTTTCCTGTGCCACTGTCGAGCAGAGACACAGAAGTGATCCCCGGAGTATATTTCCTATTTCCCATCCACTCATCAAGATTTTTCTTGAAGAGTGCTAATGAAGAACTTTGCTTGACATAGATGGGTAGCCTGTTCCAGAGTATGGGAAGTCTCTGGGATAGGAATCTATCCCTCCAGCAAGTCCTGTTTATTGTGGTGACAAGGTTTAGGTCCCTAAAGTGTGTAGCTCAGAGGGATTGGGATTTCTTTAGGTGTAGCATGTCCAACAGCTCTGGGTTTGACATAGCTTTATATGTTAGGCAGAGATCACCTCTGAGTAGGCGATATGCTACGGAGTAAAGCTGGAGTTTTCTGAGGCGGTCAGTGTAGGGCACTTGTTTGAGTCCAGTAATCCTCTTAGTGAGGTACTTCTGTGGCCTTTCCAGCTGCTGCAAATGTCTTGTGAGGTACATTCCAAAAGGGGCGTTGTACTCTATAGTGGGTCTAATGAGTGTCGAGTAGAAGGGAACAATGACCTCTTTTTTTCCTGGATGAGAACCCTTTTATGATGAGGTGTGCCATGTAGAAGGACTTCCTGACTACTGTGGCGATGTGACTATCAAAGGAGAGACTACTGTCCACCTGGGTCCCAAGGTCTCTTACCAAGCATTCGGTGTTAAGTAGATTGCTGCCTATGTGGTAGTTCATGGGTACAGAGTTTTTACCAAAGGGAATGATACTGCACTTTTTGGCATTGAGCTTGAGGCCATGGCTCTGACACCAGGCATCTGTCTCAGAGAGGCCCTTCTGTAGGATGTTCACATCATTTGGGGACTTGACTATGGCTCCTAGTGTGCAGTCATCTGCGAACTTCGTTAGCCAGAGGCCTTCTGTGTTAGCCTGTACTTCAGAGAAGTAGATACCAAACAGGAGCAGTCCCAGGACGGAACCCAGTGGTACTCCACTTGTCACTGGTTTGAGGTCAGATTTGGAGTCTGCAACTTTTACAGTGTGGGTTCTGTCAGTGAGCCAGTTGGCAACCCATCTTGTGATGTAGGGATTTATGCCTAGTTTATTGAGTTTAGCTATAATTCCAGAATGGGGGATGATGTCAAAGGCCTTGGCGAGGTCAAGACAGGCTGTGTGAACCACCTTACCCTCATCTACGGCTTTGGTGACTGCCTCAAAGAAGTCGATCAGGTTCAGGAGGCATGATCTGCCTTTCACAAACCCAAACTGGGTGGGATCCAGAGTTTAGAGGTTACCAATGTCTTTGTTTATGAGTTCCATGATGATACGTTCCATGGCTTTGCAGACCAGGCTCATCAGGCTAATAGGTCTATAGTTCCCGGGATCAGTGGTGGCTCCCCATTTGTGGAATGGGATAACTGTTGCTGTGCGCCATTCAGTGGGCACAAAGCCTGATGTGAGGCTATTATTGAACATGGTGCTTAAGTGGGGAGCCAGTTCATTCTAAAGTTTATGTAAAACGCAGCCTGGGATGTTGTCCGGTCCCATGGATGCTGTGTTTTTGGCTTTAGAGAGTGCAGCTTTCACCTGCATAGTTGTGATTACAGGGACTCTGCATTCTTCCTGTATAGATATGGGCCCTTTAGGGGGTGAGGGGGTAAAGTTAGCACTGAACCTATCTGCCAGGATGTTGGCAATATCAGTTGGTTCTGTAATTTTCGTGCCTTTGTGCTGTAACTCAGAGCAGATCTGGGTGTTGCCATTGAGATTCTTGACATAGCTATAGAATGCTTTGTGGTTGTCCTTGGAATTAGTGGTGATTTTATTTTCGTAGCTAGCTTTGGAGGATCTTATAAGGGATCTCAGCTTCTTACTGAGGCTGACCAGGGAGCTCCCCCACTCATGGGATTTTACTCTCTTTTGCAACAGTTTCTTCCTTCTGTTGTACAGTTTGTTTATGGCAGGGGACCACCAGATTGGCTTCCTTTTTTTGGAGGATAGCGTCTTGGTTCTGTTTGGGATAGCACAATCCATGCACTCATGTAAGTGCTTATAGAGGACATTTGTATAGGATTCAGCAGTTGTAACTGTATTGTCCATCTGCATGGGTGTCATGAAGTCCACTACTTCTGTCTTAAGAAGCATGAAGTTTCAAGAATGTAACCACAGCCTACCCTGCTGGAACATAGAAGATTAACTTGCAAAACTTAAGAATAGTTGAGGTTAAGTTACTTTATAGTTGGGCCATAAACAAAAGATGTTATCTCTCAGTTTCAGTTCAGTAGCAGACACAATGTCTAGAGCTAGAAGTTTTTTTATTGTCTTGAAAGAGAAATAATTACTAGGTTTCAAATATAAAGGTGTTTTATTGCTTTACGAGTTCCTAACAGGTGGAAAGATCTGAGAGATATGCATTTTTAACACACAGATGTTAAATTCTGTTAGTTTCTGTTTTAGACTAGGAACTAAAGTCAGGTGACAACAAGTGATGTTATCCAAGCTAACCCAGCAGTAAAATGTGATATTAATTTAAGCACTCTCTCATAGAGAGGCTGTGCATTTTCAATTTTGTCTTGGACCTACCATGAACATCCACTCTTCATCATCATCATCATCATCATCATCTGCACTTGCCTTTCTGTAAGTAAGCTTCTAGGGCATAGTAACTCTTTTTAGATATAGTTAGGAATATAGTAAAGATTAGTTAAGATGTTTTCTGTATTTATCAGAGACTGTCCTGCATTGTTGTTTTAAATACTTCCTGTGATATTGAACTCTGACAATACTGTGTTAATTGACTGTGTATTGTCTTATTCTTTTATTTATTATTAAAGATATTTAAACCTATCTTTGTGGCTAGAGCTCTTACAGTACCTGCATATGTATTTGGTGACATTGTACAGGCCACTCCTAAATAGCCTTGCAAGTCTTGGTCAGACTACCATTTGGATAATAGTAACATTACACAGTAGGATTGGACACCCTTTGTAAGGGCCTTATAGTAGCTGATAAGTACAGGTTGGTGGCAGTGAAAACTACCTTATAGTTTGGGCAGAAGGGGGCATAGATAGTAAACCTGGGCCAGCCTTCCCCAGGTGTGTGTGTGTGTTTGTATATAAATCAAAATCTCAAAGTCTGTGTGTCAGCTACATGGGCAGGGACATGAAGCACTGGTTGGACAGAGAGGTTGCTGGAGGTCTTGGCTTGGCCCCTCAGCTGAGATCTTAACCTTATAGCTGCACCAGTCGGGAGTCTTATTGGGGATCTGGTGAAAGAGGGAGAAACCAGACCCAGACTGACTGTGATCTATGTTTGCTCTTAAAAGAAACTGCACTTTACTGTGTGTGTACTTGTCATTCTCCCAGTGTATACATCCCCTAGCTATTGCCAGTGGTGAGGATTGAGGCTCCTTGATTACTCGGCCAGTGCAGGGGCATCACATATTAATTGGTGGACAGTGGCAGGATATCTACATCACATATTTATTGGCTGACAGTGGTGAGATAGCCACATCACATATTAATTGTCTTGTAGTGGAGTGGATACTGAATTCAAGTAGCATGCATACAGTGGTCACTGAAGGTGTTTGTACTCTCAATCAGCCATGCAGTGAACATTCAGAGTTTCACATCACAATTGTTTTATTTTTTTGTTAGCTTAGTCAAGGAGAGTAGGCATGCATGTCAGCAGAGGAGTATGTCAAGCTGACCAAGAGCCAGTTGGCTGAGATGTGCTAAAGGACTGGTGCATGCAAACCTCACTAAGGCAGAAATTATTGTAGCTTTGGGCACAGCTGCATTGCAGACAAGTGATTAGGAGGACAACCAGACTGGCCTTGGAGATGTACAACTCTCAGAAAATGGACATCTCAACCTTTCCACAGAGGTCTTAAAAATCCATCTGGAGTTAAAGAGACTTGATCTGGAGGCCAAGCATTTGGAAACAGAAGCAGCAGAGAGACTGAGATGTTTAAAAGCTGAGGAAAATGAGAAACTGAGATTTATAGACGCTAAGGAAAATAATAAACTGCGATGTCTAGAGGCAGAGGCAACATGAAAAGGAAATGCTGACTCTTGGCCAGAGTCATGGAGGTAATGGAGAAGGGAGTAACCGAACTCCAGAAGCATCAAAGGTCAGTAAATCTCTTGCACAATTTACAGAGGAGGATAATTTTAATAGTTTCATTCATATGTTTGAAAGGGTATTTAAACAGTATAATGTTGACCAAGGGCTCTGGGTATGGTTCCTGACCCCCTTTCTCCATGGTAAAGATGGAACTGCTATTTCTAAATTGTCTGATACTGACTGCTTAAATTATAATATTGTCTTTTAGAATGCTTTAAGTTAACACCTGAAGCTTATAGGGAACTTTTTTGTGAGCATAGACGCAAAGCAGATGAAAGTGTGAGTGAATATATTGCTGAACTAAGCACTTATTTTCATAGGTAGATGAGTGGATGTCAGGCCACCACTTTTGAAGATTTGGCAGTCCTTTTGATGAGGGAACAAGCACTTAGCCCTTTGCCTGAGGACATGAGAATCTGGTTAGCTGATAGGCAATGCAATACTGCAAATGAGTTGGGGAAGAAGGGAGACCTATACTTAGCAAGCAGGGCATTACTGCACAGGAAAGAAACACCCAGTGCTGGTCATGGAACTAAGAGAACCCATGGTGGGCAGCCCAGACTGCCCTAACAAAGTCCACCAGCAGCAGGAGAAGCCACTAGTCCAGGTGCACATACAGGACCAAGGGTTAAATGCAACCAGTGGGGCCATGTTGCATAAAGATGTCCACGGAGGCAAGGTTGGGAACAAAAGGTGGGAGGGCCAGTAAGTGGAAATGACAAAATGTCAGCAGTAAGTTGTCTCGAGACAACAAGGGCACCAAACTACCACAAGAGGTTATATCCATTCTTAGTGGATGGGAAAGAGGCCCCCCTGTACTCATTACTCATTAGACCTATGATTGAGTACAATGCCCCGTTCGGAATGTATCTGACCAGACACCTGCAGCAGCTGGAAAGGCCCCAGAAGTTCCTCACCAAAAGGATAAAGGGTCTCAAAAATATGTCTTATGCTGCCCGACTGAAAGAACTCCAGCTCTATTCGGTCTCATACCGCTTGCTCAGAGGTGACCTGTGCCTGACATATAAGGCCATGTCAAACCCTGATTTGATGAATATGCTTCACCTCAAAAAATCTAGATCCCTCAGAACCACAAGGGCGGGAGACTTAAACCTTGACACAGTTATTAATAGAACATGCTGGAGGGACAGATTCATCACCCAGAGACTCCCTATGCTGTGGAACAAAATCCCGGCACATGTGAGGCAGAGCACCTCGCTGGCCTTGTTCAAGAGGAATCTTGACCAATGGATGGGGGATCGCAGATATACCCCAGGGATTACTTCAGTGTCACTGCTTGACAGAGGCACAGCAAAATAATAGGCATAGTTTTATTCAAACTAAAGGGGTGGCGAAAGCCAAATAACTATGGGCTAGGCTTATAAATGCCCTTGGGCAGATAGCCTAGTATGAACCTATGAACCTATGCTAAGAGAGACACAGTCTCTGACCTAACCATTGTGAAGCCTGCAATGGTTAAAGAAGAGCACTTCTTGCTTGGGCAGTCTACTCCAGTCAGAGCTTTAGGAGGGACCCCATTCCAAATACCTTTGGCTAGGGTTCACCTTGACTGGGACGGTGGAAAAGGAAGCCAGCAATTAGGTGTGTTTGAAGATATCCCTGCAGATGTCCTGGTAGGGAATGAGTTTGATAATGCAGTACCCTGTGTGCATGCAGTTATACGTAGCCAGGCTTAGAGACATGCATGTGGGTCTTGAAGCCTGGAGGAGACCTAGACAAACTGCACACTTGAAGCCAGGACTGGTGTGGTGGTTACTTCAGGGAGGGAGCTATCTAGTAGCAGTGAGACTGAAAGTGAGCCACAGCTGCTTGTGGGTACTGATGTTTCCTTGGAGAGTGACTGCAACGGCAGAGGTGAGTAGTAGTACCCAGGCTGACAGTGAGGCATTGCTATCAGAGAATACCCAACTTGGAAGAGGAGCTGGGAAGCGCTACAAATAGAGAGGTGAGACAGGCTCAGCTCTCAGACCCTACATTAGAAGGCCTGAAGGAGGTAGCTAGTAAGGCACCTAATTCTCAAGAGAAGGGGGGAATCTGTATACTGGGACAAAGGATTACTGTATAGAGAGTGGACTCCTCTGGGAGGGCTAGAGGATGAGAGAATATAGCAGCTGGTAGTGTCTAGAGCCTACTGTCTGGCACTTCTAGCCATAGCCCATGATATTTGATATGATATGATATTCCCTTTGCAGGTCATATGGGCAAAAAATGAACAAAGAGACATATTATGTAGACATTTTATTGGCCTGGAATTTCCAGAGATGTAACAGGGTACTGCAGGACCTGTGAGCAGTGCCAAAAGGTAGGCAAGGCAGGAGACAAGGTGAGAGTTCCTTTGATGCCTTTGCCTGTGATTGAGGAGATTGTGGGGCCTCTAAGTACCCCAGCTTCCACAGGGAAAAAGTATATCCTAGTGGTAGTAGATTATGCTACCAGATACCCTGAAGCAGTGGCTCTGTCCTCCATTGAGGCAGAAAAGGTGGCAAATGCTTTGTTAGAGATTTTCAGCAGGGTAGGTTTCCCAAAAGAAATACTGACTGACAGAGGTGCCAATTTTATGTCAGGCCTGCTGACTTGTCTGTGGAAGCACTGTGGGGTGAATCACCTAAAGACCACCCCATATCATCCCCAGACTAATGGTCTTGTTGAGAGGTTAAGCTCTACATTCAAGTCCATGCTATGGGCATTTGCAGACCAGTTTAAGAGGGAGTGGGACAAATACTTGCCCCATCTGTTGTTTCCTTACAGAAAGGTTCCCCAGGAATCCACAGGTTTTTCACCTTTTGAGTTGTTATATGGGCATAGGATGAGGGGACTTCTAGATTTGATTCGAGATGAGTGGGAGGATGAGTGTGAATCCCACATGGACTCTGTTGTGGCATATGTCCTAAACCTCAGGACAAGGCTCAGGGAACTCATTGGCTTGGCCCAGGAGAACCTGGCAGAAGCCCAACAGCAGAAAATGTCTGGCATGACAGGAATGCTTGAGCTAGAAAGTATGCCGTAGGGTAGCAGGTAATGGTTCTCATTCCTGTCAGATACAACACGCTGCAGACAGCTTGGGGAAGGAACCTACAAGGTGGTAAGGAAGGTCAGTGATGTTAACTACATGGTAGAACTGCTAGGCAGGATGCTGGGGCACAAATTGTACATTTTAACATGATGAAACATTACCATGATAGGGAGGCCCTTGTGCTGAGTATTTGCAGTGGATGACATGAGGATTCTGAGGGGGATCTGGTGACTGACCTCCTCAATGAGACTTGGACTGACACCTCAGTTGAAGGGGTAGAAATATCCCAGCAGCTATCCCCTAACCAGGTTTGAGAAATCCAAGCAGTGTTACAGGAGGTTGGGGACATGTTCACTGTGAAACCAGGATGAACCCACCTGGTGCAGCACCATGTGGAAAAAGGACCCCAAAGGCCTATTAAGCGGGTGCCTGATAGAGTCAAACAGACTCTTGAGGAGGACATAGAGGAGATGTTGGAAATAGGGGTAATCCAGGAGTCCAGCATCCCTGGGCCTCCCCAGTGATGCTGGTACCAAAGAAGGATGGCAGCAGCACATTCTGTGTGGACTACAGGAAATTAAATAGTCACACAGAGTCAGAGGCTTACCCCATGCCCAAGGGAGTCTGCAGGAATTTTTCCGGGGGGGGGGTACAAACCCAGAGCCCCACCCACACAGCCCCACCCCCTCCACCCACGCAGCCCTACCCCCTCCACCCATGCAGCCCCCTCCCCCATGCAGCCATTACAGGGTCCCATTACTTGGCTATTTCTCCCCAGTTGCCATAAACACTGTCAAAATTCTCAGTGTGCATACTGTTTTATGCTTTACTTCTACAATGATTACAGATATCTGGATTTAATTAGGAATCTGTGATAAGTTGTTTTACATACACCATGTACATTGCAACTAACTCAAGGGAACTTTCAGCTGGCAGCCCTTGTGAATTCTGATCAAGAAGGCTTGGCTGTACACTTCTCTATACTGGAATAATTTCTCATTTATTGCTAATAATCATTTTATTTACTCGGGTACTAACAGAGTTTTCCTTTTTACCTACCATAAAGACAATGTATTTGTTTTACCTCAAAATACTTCCCCTTGTTTTATTTATTTATTTATTTATAAGTTACTTAGAAACAACTACTGGGGAATTATGTTCATTAGCTCAGTATTTTTCAGGTAGAACACTAAACTGAGTCCCATGAGCCTGTTCAGATTATACAGATTTAAACAGATTAGTTTATAACTAGTGTTCTTTGGCTTCCAAGATTAGCTCTCAGTAACACAAGTTGCTGTTAAATAAAAGCTGGCATTCTGTGCTCTGAATGCACGACACATTACAGCCGTATTTAACTTAAACTGTGTGCAGTCACTAAATTATGTATATCTTTTAATTAATGCTTAATCAATCATTTCTTCAGAATCCCAACATTGACATAGTTGCAAATCATCACTTCCTCTTTTTATAGATAATTCCAATAGCCCTAATATATGCACATTATTAATTATTTTTTCAAGATTAGTTTTACTGAGTGGGCAAGGGAAATTCTGAGTGTTTTCTGCTTTTGTTTGGTTGACCCTTAGTTATATGAAACTGGGTCTGCATTATCACTGATGTGAACAACTTCATTATATGCTTAACTAAAAGCTTTAGACCTTTTTTCTTGGCACAGCCATTACAGTATCCTTCCTGTTACTGTGATAACAAGAGTAGCCATGCATAAGAAGTGTACATATTTATACACATGATTATAATATATACAGATTGTATTAATTATAATATAAAATAATTTAATTATATCCCTTCTATAATACAGCACCACTTGTTACACTGTGTAAATTTATAGTTTTGAATGTTTTTCCAGCAAGCAATGAAACAAAACATATGAACCAATAATGACAAACTGCCCAATTCAGAAAATTTCAACCATAAAAGGTAACTTAAACTTCTGTCATTACAATCCACCAATGTCAGTCAGTATGCACAATCTCTGCAGAAGTAAAAGTCATCTGAATAATTCCACATTATAGAGATCTGAAACTAATGAAGAGGTTGTTGCTAGAAAACAACTTTATATTTCAGCAGTTCATCAACAAATTCAATGCCAGCTGCCCTTGAAGAATAAATTGCCTACGTTACATTAAAAAAAAAATGGTAAGCTGGCATATTTGCAATAGAGAATGGGTGGTAAACTGGGAAAAAAAAAAAGTTCATAGTTATTAGGCATCTCATCCAAAGGAGGACATAGTCAGGACTGCAACACTCCACACCCCCCCCCCCTTAAAATACAAATCTACATGCTGTGGGAGTAGAACCTATAGCCCTCTGCATCAAGATGCAAGTATGCTACCTGCTGTGCTACTAACACTGCTTTAAATGTCTATACCACAATAATGATACCATTTGCTAAACAAAACAGTTGCAAATTTTAAGCAGACTTAGTATGAGCAGCAGTAAATGTCTTTTCCCTTGAAGCTCACAATTCCTTGAAAATGCACTTGAAAATAAATTCCACCTGCTAACTCTAAATAGGGCATTTCACTTTCTCTCACACACCTCAACCTCTGCAAGAAATCTGGACAAAGCCCAACATAAATAGGGACAGATTATAAATATTGTTCTCATGAACTTAGAACATTGCTAGAATAACAGGATTTATGTTAGTATGCATTTTTCTATAGGATATGACATCTAAAACTCAAATGTCTGTCATTATTTAGCAACTTCAATCCTTTTTATGAAGAATATGGGGCAAAAAATCTGGACATTCTGCAAAAACCTGTACAGCTAAGGGGTATGCTACCCCCTTCTTATACAGACATACAGACACACATACACTACACACCATACCTCTGAATCTCTTAACACAAGAAATCTGAACAAAGCCTGTTATAATGCTGGGGACAAAGGCCCAAAACTAGGGACACATTTAGAAAGTTGCTAGAATATAAGGATGTGTGTTAGAATGCATTTTTTAAATAATATGAAATCTGAAACTGAAATGCATGTCATTATTTATTAACCAATTATATTCAAATATAGTTGATTAACATCCGCGGTGGTGCAGCAGTAGCGTTGTTGCCTCTCAGCAAGAGGTTCTCCTGTTCGATTCTCAGCTGGAGTGCAGGGAGTGCCTTCTGTGTGGAGTCTGCATATCCTCCCCATGGTTGGGTGGGTGGTCGAAAGACATGCGTAAATGAGCGTGCCTTTGCTGAAGGTTGAACGTCGAGCTGGCACCTCGGTGTTCATGAAAAATCTACTGCCAATCATTAGCGAACCAGAGTTCCGCTTTGGTGACCCCTAACCGGGAAAAGCCGAAAGACAACAACAACAACAACATTCAAATATAGTTGATTGTCTCAGTACTCACCGTGGCTTGCATATTCTCCTCTCCTGAAAGGCCCACTCTGCTTAACTTGTGTATTATTTCCTCAGTCACATCACCATGGGTTGCAAGGCAGTTTCAACACTATTGTGAGCGCGAAGTGTAATGCCTTCAATGAGTCTGCAAGAAATCACATGCAATCATCATGGCACAAAGGTTCTACTGAAGAT